>NC_052113.1:4059625-4217448 GCF_012273895.1 Zerene cesonia | reverse complement strand
ATATATAAAATGTTTCATGTTAGGTTGCCGCCAATTTTAGCGATCAATTGTGGCGGAGTGTCGGCTGAGGAAAAGGCTTATTGGACAAAAGGGCCTCCTAAGGAAGTGGTAAAATATCTTTCATATTAAAAACATTGCATCTTATTAAACGGTTTGAAATTCTAAGATTTGTTGGTAAGTATTTTATCTTAGTTAATATCTACCTATTTCCATTTTTTTTCTTTTCTCCTATCTATTATTTATGTAGGTATATTTACGCCAAATTCCATCCAATCTTATGTGTGAGAAAGAGAGATGAGAAGTTAATGAATTTAATAATTATAAAAACAAGTTTCTACACTAAAAAAAAAATATAATATCCACAAACATGTAATGGTTAATTTTTAAGCAAATAGCGAAATACTATATTATCGATTTTATCAGTTAACTTATAAATGACCGTTTTATCTTTATATACCTAGTGTTCTATCATGCAGTTTTAAAGCAGGACTTATTCCAATGTAGCAAAGCGACACTAGGTAATCTGTACTTCCTATACAGGAATTACTCTTGCTTTATTACGTCATAGTAACTTCCCTGTTTTTAAATTTGAAATCTAATCTTAACAATATTAATAGTATCTTGGTTTGTGCCTTAACATCTTTCCTTGGATCTCAAACTGTATTTGTATAATTGTTTCTCCAAATGGGTTTAGTGGTTAAACGCATAGAAGAGACAAACAAATTGAGTGAATTTCACATTTATAATATTAGCAGAGTTTGAATTTGAATTATGATTATAGGCGGATCCAACGAAACGCGGGGGCAATGGTAAACCCTGTCGTTACGGGTTGCATTGCTCTCGACCCGGATGCAGATTCAAACACCCCGAAAGGTAGTTTTAGGTTATGTATATCCTGTCTGATGTTTTATTGTTTAATTTTGATGTTAATGAAATCATTGTAGTGATTAACGCGTTTGTGATATGAGAATTTTGAGATATGGTCACGTTAGTTGTGCAGTTTTAATATTCAATATTTGTTTGTTGTGTACGAGTTATAATTTTGGCTTAATAAAGTATCTTACTTATATACAAGTTTGGGTTGATTAAGTAAAGCAAGTTTAAAACCACCATTGGAAGAAAGTAGTTATAATGAGACTTAGTTATATTCATATTTTTTTTTGACTGAACTAAAAAGCTTTAACGCCTATTATTATAAGGGATATATTCATATATTGGCTCAATATACATTCCAGGCCGTCTAGTTCGAGCCAGGTGAACTCAAAGAGCGAGACGCAAGACATCAGCTGTATCATTCCGCTTCAGTTACACATACGGCTGCAATCTGATGGGGATATTGTTATTAATGACAAGGTATTTAATCATTTTTGTACGTTAAATAAGTTACCGAACTTCCGTGGGAGGGCAGTGCCAATCCAGATTCTATAATGGGAACAAATCATAACAATTTCCTATCAAACAAAAAAAAATCACGTCAACTGGTTTAAAATCCCAGGGAGTAAGAAATGCAATAAAAACACAGTTCAAAAACCTTCTCCTTTTTTAAAGTCGATAGAATGTTTTTTTTTTTTTAATTTAATGAAATTTTAAAGACTAACAGAAACAATTTAAAAAATCCAGATTGAATCGCAAACAGACAAGCAAGAGAAACATAAAAAGAAACCGAATTGTACACACTCTGAAGCCGAATACACGTTAACTGCTGTGGTGCTATGTATCGAAGACAACCCTAAGAATCTCGTCGCTTACGTCAGAATAGCGGACAAGGGGGATGCCAATTGGTATTTGTACAACGATTTGAGGTAATCATTTTATTTACTATATAACGATGATTGAGTTATTATCATCATCATCATCACCACAAACTTTTTCCCACTGCTGTCACTGTCACTCCACGTGCGGCTATGACATAGGAAAGTATATAAAAGGGGGTCGTGTTGCAATTGCAGCATAGTGCAAGTGGCGGCGGAGGAGGTGTCGCAGTGCGGCGCGTGGTGGAAGTCGCCGTGCGTGCTGTTCTACACGAGCGCGCGGCTGCTGCGCGCCGGCGACGCGCGCGCGCTCTCCTAGCTGTTGTTCTACGGGCCGTTCGCTTTTTGGTATGGCGCTTCTTTTTTTAGTATGTTTTTTTTTAAGTCGTCGTCAGCAATGGAGCTGGTGGGTCGCCTGATGAAAAGCGCTACCACCGCCCATGAACATTTGGAGAGGTGTAAGTTCGATTGCGGATCTGACGCCTCTACAGTTGGATTGCCGACTTTGAAATTGGAAAGGGATTAAGAGAGCATTGACGTATGAAGGAAAGGACTGGGAAGTTTAGGGAAAAGAATTTGGGCCTCCGGCTCCTCCACTCATCGAAAACAGCAGTATGCTATTTCACCCGGTCTTCTGTGTGGGTGTGGTGCTTCCCCGGTGCGAGCTGGCCCAATTCGTGCCGAAGCATACTCGACTACCGCATACAAGTGTTTTATCATTAACTCTTATACCTCATATAGTTAGGAAATGATACATTGTGAATGTAGGATGACCTTAGCACTGGAAGTGAAACACCAGTTAGATGTTTAATTTATTAATTCAACTTATTCTGTACCACGAATTAAATGATAATTGGCAAATACCTATATCCGTCATATACTTCGCTTTGATTGTTTTGTTGTCTCTGCGGTTTTAATGAATCTGTGAATGAAAGGAAAAATTGATTGAGCTCTTTCGATTTTTTGGAATTTTGATCATTACGTGAAATGATCAAAAGTCTTAATTATATCCATCTTATCGCATATAAAATATATGGTTTTTAATACGAAATGTTGTGTACAATATAATAAAAGTGTTTTAACATTATTACTGTTTGTTCCAGCAACGGCCCAGGTGAAGAAGATGTCAAATATATTCGATAAATATTTGAAACGCTTCTCAAATGTCCAATAAGGTTATTCTTGATAGGTATTTATAATGCGAGTGCATTAAGGATTTTAAAATTAAGATAAAGCTGTTTTCCGTTGCATTTAAAACGAAACGACAAAGCTTTCCGGGCTTTGTGCGGTGAAAAAATGAATCGAGATGTAGTTTAAATCACTCAAAGAACTACAAAAGTAGTGCAATAAGCGTATGCATAATTACGAAAGAAATTTTACGATATCTGCCTTCAGAGACCTCTTGTGTTCACGTTTAATGAGTAATTGTATAACTGTAAGGCCAAGTTATATCTATCTAACGATAATCGCATTTTCGTATTAGTACATATCTGTGTATGAGAATATGATCACTTCTTGGTCCAATGGAAAGCGTGTTAACATTAATCAAGCAGTTTTCTGTTCGATTGCCCGATATCATAATGACTTGTATGGAAAATTATCCAATAAGAATCTGAAGAAACGTTTCATTATATATCCCTCTCTTTCTAACACTCTAATATAGCATTTGCTAGAGCGAGGTAAATGGTTTGCCTTGGCCCACGATTGTGAAGATGAATATGCGAATGATAGATCTAACTTGACTCTTGATAGGGCCTATATAGAATTATTGCCTTGTTATAAAGTCATTGTTGTCACTAACTAAATACTTCTATCTCGCTTTAAAAACGTATGAAACATTATATAATTATTGTGACATTATTATTTTAACTCCCAATTATTTTCTATAAATCTAATCTAAACTGGATGGAGAATGTAGGTATTAATAAATCACAGTTAAAAATCTAGTTATCTTTTCTACCTATATACGAGACTAAAAGAAGCATTATTTGTAACATCAATATATTTCAGTTGTACGTTGTTAGAGCGAGACAGCGATAACCGATATAATGTTTTTATTATTATTATATACGTCAATAGACCATAATGAAACATACATTTGTGAGTTATGCAGACTAAATAAATTTACATAGATATAGATATTTTCCAATACTGAATAAAGAAAGCAATACAGAAACACCACGGTTCGAATATTAGCATAAGTAGCGTTATAGATAAATTATTTGATTTTGCTAGGTAAAAGGTTCCATTAAATTTAGGCACAAACATTAGTGATAAACTATTTTAATCGTAGGAAGGCTAGCTTAAATGTTTCTCGAGTTGAACAAACAAATGCTGAATATAGTTATATTGATCTGAAGCTGGGGTATTCATGTTTTCTACAATTGGATATCAATATATTCTAAATAAATAAATAAAGGTTTCTTAGTAGAAGTAACAAATACGAGTGCTGGAGGGAAAGAAAGTCAATATGTAGCTAGTAACGCGAATTGATGAAAAGTACGAAGTAATGGGTTGTCTTATGGACTTTAATTTCATCTTTACTTGTATTTTGTTCATTCATAATGGATAGTCATTTTATCACTCCCATTTTGTTAATATGATCTTTACATGTAAATTTGGCTTGCGAAGTAATTCCGATATGCATTTGTAGAAAATATAGAAAAAACTCAGCATAATAATATCTTCCAAAGTACGATGACTCACACAGAATTAAAAGGGAGATAACCTATATTTCTAATTATTTTTATACAAAGAAAAAATGCAGCTGTAAGTATAAATGATAAATTTTTTAAAGTGATTAAACAGTTTTGTGATCATATTTATTTTGTGATATTTAAACATTCTTTTAAAAAATTTACGTTTTACAATTTCTTTTAACACATTCAGTATTTCGGACGATATTACTTTTAAAATTACGTGTTTTTATATTTTATTTTAAATGGTGGCTGGAATAAAATGCTGTAAAAATATATAAATTTGTTTAATTTTATCCCTTACAAATTCCTTATATCTGCTACTCTTTATTGGATTCAAAAGTTAAATAATGGAAAATATCGAGACCATTTATCTATTATTATTTAAGTACATTTATAAAAATGAACTGTCATATTCAGTTTCTAATTTCTTCTTCTTTTTCATACTTAGTTCGATTTTATGATGTTCGTCCAACGTTTTGGACCGCTCATATCTGTCCGTAGCAACTTTTTTGATATCCTCATAAACGGTGGGATAACATGCTACATAGCTTTCAAAATCTTCTCTATCGAGTCTAAAAAGTTCGCAGTTAGTAACGGCTACAGCTGACGCCGTTCGTAGTCTGTGACTCATGACAAGAGCAATTTCTCCGAAGAAATCGCCGTCTTCCAAATGACACACCTCTTTGCCAGACTCGCAATAAATAGCCACGGTGCCTTTGTGGATGAAATATAAACAGTCTCCTGGAAGAAAAATAATGGTAAGGTAATAGGTACATAAATAATTAATTTGGGATTTATAAAATAAAGTTTCTGTAATGTTATCAAATAAATATTTTTCTAATTAAAAAAAGCATAATCGGTCTTCCTCTACACATTTATACCCTTCTCATTGATAAGCAACATTGTAAGCGATATTTATTGAACTTTTATCTTAACAGAGAACCTAAACCCTATCGTATCTCACCAATAGTTTTAATCTTCATTATGATATCCCCAGCGATGAAAATAACGATTCTCAATTTAATTCCAATTTGCAGTAGCAAAGTGCCCGGCAATTGCTTAAGGAATGTAACATCCCTCACAAGCTGTCTGCCCGTGTGCATTATTATATCTTCACGTAACTGCCCAGAGACACATGACATCATACGGAATTCCTAAAAAAAAATTTGATTAGCGACTACTATATATAAATGTATTTATAAATGCGCCGTATAGAGTTAGATCTTGGCTCTACGCGAGATCTAATATCTTTGACAGAGCAACCACACGAATTGTTTTTGGCGGGATGTTACTTACTGCGAAGAAATGCGATTGGTAACCAATGGCGTAAAATTTCAAAACCTTGTTCTTAATTCTCGTAGGGAACCTTTTTTGGTTGAGGTACATTTCGACTTGTTTGGACATAATGAAGTATTGAGCCCGTGCGGATTCTGAACCGAATATCGTAATAACATACTTGAAGGCGCAGTGTAACACTAACACCTGAAAATTTTAAGCGATTTTACAGTATTAATATTTAATGAAAATATATTTTATAAAATCTACAAAACTTAATTTGCTGGTGTTGATAGATAATGACCTTTAAATTAAGTAAGAATTTAATACCTTCAGTAAATCAATTGTAGACAAATGAATTTGACAAAGCAGTATGTATGACTTTAAAATCAAACATCAAGTGGGTATATTCCAGAGACAATAGTTATATGACAGACAAAATCATTTCCTACATAATTATATATATTTAATAACTGCTGTAGGTATATATGTATTAGTTTTATATATAGGCATTGGTATAAAGCCTTATACAAACCGTTTTCATATATGGTTTCGAGCCTAATTTAAGGAAGCTCACATACGCACCTGTGCTATGCACCAAGACACAATATAAAATGTTTCGAAGCATCCGTCCTTTTCAAGAATATTAATATTGGCGTTCCCTCGTAGCATACCAACTAAAATATTGATAAATAATAAAGAAATACAATACACACTTAGTATATAAACTGCTAAATAGTGCAATATATTGAGCTAAAGGATAAAAATATAATTTTAGATTTAGATTCGTCTGACTTATGTCTCAAAAGTATGTGATTTAAAATAGTCAATGTGTTATTCATTTAAAAAACTTTTAGATGAATTCTGAATAACAGTTCTAGTCATATAGTCATATACCTACCCGCTCTATCTAAGGAAAACACAAATCTAGTAGTGGAAGTCGCATTCCACAGTTTTACAATTGTTATCCACGAACATGCTCTCGGCGATGACGGGGTGTAGACGCCTTCCGACATGTACTCAACAGCGTATTGGAGGTACATGTTCCATGATAAGAACGATAGTAGAAGTAACATTACTTCCAGCGCTGTTTCGCTGCAATGCTTTATAGAAAATAATTACAATAATTTATGCACTCATCAAACGTTAAACTTTAAAATGTGATTGTATATTACAATCACATTATTATTCGTATTTACCGTATTGTTCTTTATTAAGTTATTCTATATACATATATAAAAGTAGCTGCGCCCCGCGGTTTCACCCGCATAAGTCCGTATCCCGTTGGAATATCGCGATAAAAAGTGCCTATATGTTATTCCAGTTGACCAGCTATCTGCGTACCAAATTTCATTGCAATCGGTTCAGTAGTTTTTTCGAGTAAGAATACAAACACACACACATCCTTACAAACTTTCGCATTTATAATATTAGTAGGACTCCGTGTCACAATGTTAGTTACCATACTCCTCCACGGTTGCACCGATTCTCATGAAATTTTGTGTGCATATTGGGTAGATTTGAGAATCGGCTAACATCTATTTTTCGTACCTCTAAATGATAAGATAAAGGCAGTACAGCGTTTGTGCGGTCCGCTAGTATTAATATATAATTGATGGTGGTGATTGTGATCATTTGGAATAGTTAGTTAATTATCGTGTTGATCTTCCAAGATATAAAATATAAAAACAAAAAATATGAGACTGAAGCGGTTTTTTTTTTGCGATTCATGAAACTTGGCAAGGAAAGACATAATTAATAAATTGCGTTTAAAGTCAGTCCAAACGTCTTTTACCTACAATACATAAATTATGTATGTTATTTATTTGTGTCTGTAAATTTATCTAGATTACGAGCGTAAATCAGTAGTAGGCGATAAAAACGAATAGAATAGAAAAGGTTTTAAAGTGTTTTCCGAATTTGATTCACAAAATTGAGCCCTATATAATTTAATTTTACGTTTTCTAATAGAAGGACATTCATTTTACCTATACCTACAGCTACATTTTTTGTTCTATAGCTTACACTCACTCTGACTTCTTTCTTTGTCGTTATATTCTTTACGTATGAAATCAAATGTATCAGCCGTATCATTTTCAGAGAAACCATAAAAAGCTCTACTGGTAAATCTTGGTAGTCAATCATTTTAAGGAACAGTATGGACACTGTCATCAAATCTGGTATGAACCAAGTACGGGTATATTTGAATAGAATTCTCTTTAGGTCCAGAACGACTGTGGAGTTAGTATCACCGACGATGTAGCCAGTGAAAAAGTTTAATACAATGTTTATCAGATAAATTGAATCGAAGGTGAGTAAAGCGCGTTCTTCGTATATCTGGAACAGATAATGTAACTCAAATGTATGAATAATAGGTATTTCTTATTGATAGGTATATTTCTAGGGATTTAAATAGATTAACGTATTTGTGACAAATACGTTAATTAATTTAAATCTAATATTTATTTGCATAGTTATGTATATTATTAATATGTTAAAATATTTATATGTTGCTGCTCTATCACAATATATAAATCAAATGTCTACAAACATGTTTCCCCGGATTGGTTTTTGAATAATGGACTGCGAGTAATATATTAGATAGAAGAATCGTAACCGACAGGAATCCTTCCAACCAAATCCGAAATGTGCTGTACGGGTGTATACTCCATGGGTAGTCCTTGTATTGCATGTACTGATTAGCGCATAAAGATGCGTGAGACCTGTTATGCATAAAAAATCTTATTTATCCTCAATTTTGTTCGCGCTAGATGGGCTTTGTGTTAGCTAAATGCTCTATATTCTCTTTCATCCAGTGAAAATTCAAATAAAATAAGTTAAGCCGATTCAAAGAATACTTTAAACAATTAGAAAGACAGATAGTCCAAATATTTTAAAATATTGTTTACTTTAAAAACCAGCAATGGAGAAATCATTGTTCTTTTAAAATCGCAGACGCTTTAAATTTATTCATATGCTTAGATTAACAGATATTGATAAATATTGATGATTATACTTTAAAATTCTAATATTTTATCACTATGCTATGTTAAGGAGAATTTTATTTGAATTTTGTTTTTGAGATATACCTTTATATTACTAAGTCTAATGAATACCAATATGAAAAGCTCGTAGAAACACAGCTACTAGCAACTTCACAGCTCTAAGTCATATGAAAATTCTAATTATACCCATACAAGTACGCAACGTAAACAAAATATAAATTACTTGTATAATTTACGAGCTCTCGGATCATTCTTCTCTACTGTTACTAGATCCAAGATTAACCGCTTCAGGGGCCCACATTTTATTTCATAAGTTATCACTTTACTCGTCGGCAAGTAACATTTATGACCATGGAAGTAACCGTGAGATGTTTCAGTGTCGGATTTAAGTCCTCGCTCCCCGGGTGTCACGGTAGACAACCTTGGAGTCAACATAATACGTTAAGTCACTTATTTATAATATATTCCTAGATATATTATCCTTATATTAAAGTGATTGAAAGTGATAGGTTCGGAATTGTCATTTGACGTATGGTATTTTTTTTTAATAAAATGTTATGAAAACATTTAGGTACTAGTGTAGTTAAATCTCTTTCTTTCTTTACACAGTTATATTTCTCTTTGATTATTATCTGTAGCTCTATAAAATTATTTTCTATAGCCGACAGTCTTAAAATAGAAAAAATTAAGTTTAATTAATCTTTTTTACATTTTCGGAAATTATTATTAATTCTTTTTTTAAATTTCGATAACCAAAAAATTTATGAATGAAATTTAATTAAAAGCTATAAATAGTGGCGTAGTGTGCCTTAAAACCTTGTATTAATATTTGTTAAAGCAAATGTAAAGAGTTTAGTCAAGAAGTCTTCTATCGACAATAAACAATAAAATGTTCATAAAAATGTCTTCTCCGATTATATAACTGTTATATGGATTCAAAAGAAACATCGCACATAGTTTTCATACTCTGAGTTAGAACAAAGGGTATCTAATGAATGTTAGGAAAAAAATATTAAATATTATTCACAACCTGTTAGAGCGTCATTGTCGAAAAAAAAAACTTTGTTAAATATAAAGTGCCTACACTTTCCTATAAAATCTTTTGCTTTTTACGATTTAAAATATTAATTTGCTTGTCATGATTAAGTAGTGATTATTAGATTTGAATTGTCTGATTTGCTTAGATCATAGGAGTATTTATTGTAGGAGATGATAAGTTAAGAAAAAAAAACTCCGAATATATTTAATATTTATTTTAAATACGTTCGTTTAAAGTAATACGTTTGGTTTGTTATTTGGAAATGTTAAACCAATTTCCATTGTAGAGCAGGTTTCTCCGATTTCCACGAGTCAGCACAAAGCTTTGAACAAAAGACAGCACTTAACAATACATCTTCTTTACTATCTATAAGGATTATTTTCCTGAAATAAAAAAGGAAAAAGATTTAAGAAAATAACAATATTGCTTCTTAGGTTTGTCGTTCGAAAATAAGTTTTGTTGAGAAAAATATTACCGAAATGTTGAATCTTTAAATGTATTAGGAATTATACTCACTCGATACAAAAATCGAAATATGCATAATCGAAAACTGGATTTTTGCATGTGATATTTTCACATCTCGATGGCGGACCATTGCAAAGGTCAGTTTTTATAAAATTAGGAAGATAGTCAAAATATCCTCGCACGATATCAGCTGGAGCATATGTCCTTGTTCTATTCCTTATAATGTAGTTTAATTGGTTTCTTCTATTCAGTTCGTAATTTCCATTGATATCATTGATCTGTGAATGTTCATTTATTCTGAATCCGTCTAATTTGTCCTCAAGTTTTCTTACACAAATATTGTTTACATTATCTCTATGATTGTCAGAATATATACTAACTGGTCTGTCATTTAATTTATTTGCTATATCACAGAGAATTATGTAAAATCTTCTTTTGCTCAGTTCAAATAGACTAGGTGGAGTTTGATTATCGCCGGTCAATATAGTTTCATAATCGTATGGTGTTTTTATGGTAACTTCGTGTTTTCGTTTGTTGTCAAGAATTTTAATATATGCACCGTTTGATGTATCGCCACTGTTTGTTAAATGTAGACACCTGGAAATTGGAAAATGTGTGTAAATACTATGTAACGCAGCAAACGTCTCCAAAGATATGGCCAGGGCATAAAACAGTTAACAACCTATTCTTATACCTACGCATTATACACAAAAAATATATAAAAGGAGTATGGCAACTAACATTATTGCTCTAGAATTTTGTACGAAACTAGGTGTTCGATCCGGCTTCGCCCGTGGTGCATATATATACACCACCACTCATTGAAGTTGCAGCTTCCTTATGGTGAAAGAATTCTTGTAATAGCTCCAGTGCTTAATTACGTGAAAACGTTACAAATATATAAAAATAGAAAAGTTTCCTCTATATAATATAAGTGTAGATAAGTTAGGTTCAGTTTTCATATTGTTATCTTATTCTGATTTATTTACGCATTGTATGCAATACTTACCCAATGTTAAGACTTCTTGTTTGTTGATCTCTAAACATATGATTCCAAAGCGAATAGGGGATTGTTCTTATAGCAGCATTCCTCCAAAATCTAAACTCACAATGGTGGTAGTTATACACTGGTCTCTGTGGTAACCATTCTAGTTTATTATCTGTAAATGACAATAATTATTAAACGAAAATTAATATAATAGTAGATATACTGTAACACGCACATAATACTCAGGTGAATTTTAAATACATACTAGCTGCACACCCGCGCTCTGGGTAGTCATTCATATAAAATAATATAAAGCCCGTATTCGTAGTCATTTTTTATGAATAATATAGGTAAAGTTCTATTTATTAAATTGGAACAAACTGCGTATGGTGTGCAAATTTTGATTAAAATCGGTTGAGTAGGTTAGGATTCCATCGCGGACAATCAAAGTGACAAGTTTTTTATTTAAATTAAGATTATCTACCTACATGTATACAAATAAGTCAATTATGACATAGTATCTTTATTCGTTATTTTATACATAAATATTACTATACAAATTTCGAAATTTCAGAATCAATGAGGAAGCATTAAATAAGATTTATGCCCAGTTTGTTATCTCAAGCAAACTCGGTTACTGTCTACCATCGTTTTACGAGCAACACTTAAAAGTGAATAGGCATGCCACTTTGAAAGCGGTTATAAAAATGTTTAAAATCAGTTCATTGTTGCTGAAAACTGAAGACTGTATAATAGGGAACATTGAAGTAAATTTTATATAATTAAAGCTGCTCAGTTTAAAACAAGGTATATTTTATATCCTTCCATTACATGCGATATGAATTGCATGGGTACCTCAAAATATTACACCTAGACATGGCGATGAAAGTGCCTAACGTGGAAGTAAGTTAATAAACAGTTACATATAGTTATGGTTATAGTACGTATAAGAATAAGTATGATAAATATTATTACGGTACAAACTAATATACAAAAATCAAATCACAGCATTAAAAATGTAATACTGTTTACCACAAACCGAAAGATAACGTAGGATTCGCAATTCCGCCAGTCGCAACGGCAGACGTTTCAGTTCATTTTCATCTAAAATCAGAAACTTGAGGTTCTTAGCGTCAGCTATTTCTTCGGGGATGTATCTTAATCTATTCCCGCTAATATCCAGGCATTTAAGGCTTCGCAGCTTCGATATCTCACGCGGTAACTCCGTAATATCATTACCGCTCAAGTACAGACTTTCAAGATTACTAAGTTTGCAAATTTCGCTCGGTATACGTGAAATAAGGTTTTCCTTCAAATATATGTCTATAACGTCGGCTTCTTCGCCTTGCAGCTTCTGAAGCGGGAACTCGGTAAATCCACGATAATTCCAATGAAGAACACTCGAAACATTAGCACACTGATTGTAATCCATTGCCGTACTAAAGTTTAACCAGTTGCGGTTTATGATTCGCATTAACTTTTAAAGCATAATAAATTATAACATTAAAAATTGTATCGTTCACAACGAAAAAATCAAACTGTTTTCCGCGCGAGCTGTCTTTATTCCCGATCGTACAAGACTGGTAAATCGTGAGGTAACCATGAATTATTTTTAAAACTATGGCAAGGCCTTTAATTTAAAATTAGACGTAGCTATCATATCAATTTTACATCATACACTTTCTACATTAGCATAAATCACTACGGGAATAGTTTAATTCGTGGTGAATGTTGTAAACATAAACATTTCATCACTCGGAAGAAAATCTGACGAAGAGAGACTTCAATCTATTTTTACTTTACTGCTATTCGGCGATTCGATTTACTTAGTTCTTTGTTTGATATAATTGCTGTTATGATTTGATAATCCTATTATGATTTTGGTGTATGTATTATTACTAACATTCCGCCCGCGGTTTCGCCCGCGTTTTTAAACGAAACTCACATGGAAATGAGATATTTCACCGCAATAATAAGTAGCCAGAAATAAAATGATTTGATAAAATCGTTCCTAAGCAACGTGAAAGAAACTGTATTTTTGCATAGCTGCTTTTTGTCAGCCTCAATCGATATTGATGAATTTTAAGTATTAATTAGCTAGATATATTTTTTACTTGTTTAATTAAAAAGTGTTAAATTTGATTCATGTTTACGTCGATTCAGAGAAACTTTATGTAAGTACAAATATGATTGGATTTTCCATTGCTGAAACTAAATACTTAGTACTTATCTATACTCACCGTAGTCTATATTGATGTTAGTTGTATTAAACAACTCAATAAGTAGATACAACTACAAACCTACAACGCTACAACCCTATTTGGATTTATAATAATTTATTGATTATCTTTAATATCTCCTGATAATATAATCAATAAATATAAAAGTTATATATCAGTAGACTATTCAAACCTTTGAACTATGACATAAACCAAAAAAAACAGTCCAGACCCTAAGGTTGCACTCCAAATTTTAACTAGAAATTACATTTACTATGTGTAAGCGCATCACAGAGTATTTATGAAAAACGAATCTAATAAAATGTTAACGTATTGGGTACAAGAATTTGGCGGGATGCCAAATGTGAAATTGTATTGGGTCGAGGACACACGGCGGCGATTGTAAACAATGGAAGCACTGCATTTCTTGTATTGTCGAAACATCAGTTAATTCAGGTTAAACTGGAAACTTTGATAAATATGTACCTATGTGCCAAGGAGTGTAATAAGTTCTTTCATAGAAGCGTACGTATTGGTATGGAATAATATACGTATTTTCCTTTGGTTTATTTATTCTTATTTCTTTACTCAGGTGTACAACAAAGATCTTCAAAGATTTTGAAATTTGTCATGTGGTGTCATCACAGATAACTTAATATGCAAGTAGTATGCATAATGTCCATAACATATTTTATTTTTGTAAATAGAAACTGGTTAGTATACATAGTATACGCTATATTATTAAAAACGTATTGACATATTTAAAGCTTATAGTCATAGCTTATAGTAATAAAAAATACACAATCTATTTCGTATTCATGTGACAATTAGCAATAAAACAGTAATAGACACTGACGCATCCCATTTATTCAATTTTCAAATTAATTAAACTACACAATATAAATAGGCATTGAAGAATTGTTATTATCTACTTATGTAATATAACATCATAAATAGGTTATCACATTCATTCAGTCGAAGTAGAAAATTATGCAATTAGAAATTATACTTCTTATTCAAATAAAGATATTCAGCCCTTCATATTAGTGGTAAAATAATAATACTTATAAGAAAATCAAAAAATGTATAGAGATTAACATATAAGTCGATAGTCGATCAAAAGTCCATAGAAAGAAAGTCTTGATATTTATATAATAATGCGTAGTTTAGATATGTGATAAAGCTATAGATAGATTTTAAATTAACATTTGGTCGCAAGTCATTTTTCATACACTCTTATTCTTCATACACTAGTAACAAGAAAACTTTATTAAAAGAAAACGACCATTCTACATACTTAAGTATTTTTAAATTAAATGCATTTAGTAGATATAACAATCGTTTTTAATTACTTAAAGTTACATTTTTAAATATACGTTTTTATGAAAAATACGAATGTTGCATCTTAGTACGTTTATATACATATTTAATTTTACATTAATTGAAATAATTTTATCAAAGCTGTTGTTCTATTGACATACATACTTAGTACCATTTTATTAACGCATTCTTATAACTCTTATAAATTGTCCTCTATGCTTCTCTTGGCCCTAATACATAAGGCCTCATTCACCATGTTTGCTTTGAAATGTCAAATTTTGAAATAAAAATTGCTTTATTCATAACTGACCTAGATTTTCCAAAAGGGTGAAAAATGGTCCTAATGACTTTTGAACCTTTTATAATTTTAGAATTGTTTTAACAATTTACTACTATATAACGTGGATAGTTTACTATTGGAAAACAATGAGAACTTGTATATTTTAAAAGATATTCCTTAACATTTTCGATGCATTACAACATCATAGGTAGATCAAATGCTTAGGAAAGCTCCAGACTGTATCAAGACTCAAAAAGTCCTTTAAATATAGATGTATTTTTTATAAATGTATACTTATTATTTAAAACCTGCGAATTATTCTAACCCTGCGACATTTCCCATCACTTTCGTCGTCACTGTCAAACGATGATTGTCGGTTTGGCATCATTAATGCTTGGAGCTCTGGGTTCAACGGCAGAACTGGGAAAGAAGACCGGCGCACCATAGGGATTGGGCGTGCTCCTGAAAAATCGAACTATTAATATTACTTACATATATACGTATATATTTACTTTTTAGCGGGTTACCAACTAACTAGTTATATATCCAAAGAGATATATAGGCCAATATCTCTGGTCCCGACCTCTGCAAACGGTCATGGGCGGCAGTGGTGGCTTACCATCAGGAGAAGCACTAGTTCAGTTATTACTAAAAAAATATATCGCTGAAATTATTTAGTTTCTGATATAAAAAAATATGGATGTGCCCTGTTTCAGGCGTTGGGACGTATGTAAAATTTTTTATTCGGTTTCATTATATTGGCAACACATGTTTCCAGAGCAGCTTGCAAAAACATAAATGTTATATTCTTTACAATATGTTAGTTTGAAAGAAAACAATTTCCAAGCTTCTAGATTGACAGTCCTAGGGGAAAACGTAAGGACGTATCCGCTCATTAGTTGCTGGAAATTCCTTTTCCTACGATTCCAAATGAGTAACACAAATTGATAGTATTACATTCGCTATCTTTACTATAGCATAGTTTAAAAAAATAAAAACATATACTGATGCCGTATTGAAATATTTATTTCCAAATTATATAAACAAAATATGAAATGATTTGTTTGAAAAACATTTTCGCAGTGATGTTATATTTAATTCATAGCCACAAAATCCGGTACGAGACATGTTTGTTTAAAACGTGAGGAGCGCAGAAATAGTCCATGTCCAATTAAGAGATACGGGGCCTTTAAAAACAAAATTCTGTTAATTTAAATTGAAATTCAGAATATTGCCGCTTTGTTATCGATGTATACAACAATTGTGGCAAAGCTTTGATCACTCGTTTGGAACTCTCTGTATTTAATGGTTATTATGTATCATCCTGCCTTAACACCGAGTAGTCAATTATTGAATTTCAACACAGTACGTTTGGAAATTGTTTGGACATATTTGATGAATTAATTTGCTTTTAAACGTCCTAGCTTCTATTGCATTCAAAAAGAGCTTGTAGAAACACATATAATGATGACAATTTCGTATATATTCACATAATTTCTTTATATAAAACGACATAAAATAATATTGGACAGAAGTAGATATTGTAAAATTTGTTTTACACTTAAAATAAACGAAGCCTGCTTGACAAACATAAGTATTATTTTTGTATTTGTTTAAATTTAGATTAAAATATAATATAATGTTTTGTATAATGTGCATAACGCAAAAACATGTGCAATGTTACAAGCCGCAATGCAAAAATGAATAGAAATAATGACAATAAATAAATAATCTTACCTTTTGAGCTCAGTCGTTAGTGAGACCTTTTATGGAAAACAAAATAAAAAAGAAGATAGTTTAAACATTGGCAATAAAAACACATAAACATTCTCAAAACACAATATTTTTGACTAGACAAGAACAAGAAGAGTTGCTTTAATTCATTAGTATTCAATTCACATTTAAAATAAAAATGTTTGACAGCAATCAGATAAATTGAAAAAGCATTTTGTTAACAACATTTATAAAACAAGATTAGGTCAAGGAGAAGAAAATGTCAACACATACCAATTAATTTAGCGATTGATTGTCTTTTCACCAGTCTTGGTTCATTGGAGTCACCAATTGAGGGGGGCGCGGTTTCGGTCTGCGGCTTCTTATCGCTGAGATAAGAATTTATCGATTCTCCCCTCGTATATGGTCTACGACGAGACTCTTTATCATCAGAGCCAGTTTTCTCTGTTTCAGCTATTTGGAATAATTGAAAACCGAACTTGCTCGACTCTCGTCTAAGAGGTTTATTTGCGAATTCTGCAAGTGACTGCCTCCTTCCTTCGGTGTTCAATTTTTTCTTTCTTTCTTCTTTTTCCTTGAAGGCATCAAATGCAGCATTCAGAACTAACAGCACAAGGAATACAGTGATTCCTATCATAGAAATCGTATTATTATTTTTATCCATTTTTTGTTTAGTTGGTAGCTTTATTTTCTTTTCTTTATAAACTAAAGGTGGTTTCGTGAATATGTCCAAGATGCTGCAAGCGTCTCTGAAGAACAATGGAATCGGATTGCGATTTGATAATTTTTCCACTGAAGTACTTGCTTTTATTTTCGGCGGATTGTCGACAGCTACGATTTTTGTTTCTTCAACAGGATTGTTCGCCATAAACCACATGTTAACGTTGTATAAGCAATAAATAATGAGAAAGAAAATAAAAAACAAAGTCTTACGTTCGTTCATGTTTACATCGCAGAATAGCTGCTGTGTTTTGACAAAGCCCGTGCTCCGAATGCTTCTACTCACGTACTGTTCGTTGTTAGAACGTTGCAAGCTTACATCTCATTTGTGTTTTCTTTAATTGTCGGATATTTATGAATATATTTGATAGCGAACAGTTCCCGACATTCGCTCTTGGTTTGTGGGGTGTTTTTACTGCGCATGTGCGGTTTTCTGAGCTGGGGCGCAGTGAGAACCTATACATTTATTATAACTTCGTTTCATTCACGCTGACACAGAAACATAATCCAGTAATACAATGTGTTTTCTAACTTTAATTATTTCACATTAATTTTAAATACATTTTCTATTATTACGCTCTCCTTCTTTATGGAAAACATACGTTATCGCAGTAATATTATCTAAACATTAGAACTTGAGTGCTCGATACATCGACACGCTTTGAAGGGAATAATAATTAATTTTTATCTATATCGATCGTGTAAAACAACCGCTGTTACGTGATGGATGAAAGCACTGTGGGATTGTTTATATTATTATTCACTAAATATCTATGCGTTTCGTCCATGGATGCAAGGCGACCATTTATAATTAAACATTTGTCAATAAACATTGTTTACTTTATTTGTGGACTTTGATCGAATCCGATATAGATATCAGCATTTTAGAATTATTCCCAAGAATCAAAGCGTAAAATGAATATAAGTTTTTATTTCAAAAAGAATTTGTATTTCTAATTTATGTATGTGGTTAAAATGTATATTTATTTTGAAATGAAAATAAACTTTTACCGTGAATATAATTTACAGAATTTTTGGAAAATTTGTATGACATGCTTTTTTATATAATAGTGGGCAGCTGATATGGTGTTGTGCCTGATCATAACTACCGCCCAAGAACATTTGCAGAGGTATGGCCGCTGTAATTGTGTAACTTTTTATGAGTAAAGGATAAGGGAATGATTGATGCTGGGAATAAAGCAATTGATTAGGAAGTACGAGGAAAAGGATGCGAGGATAGAAATGCAGTACTATTTCACGATTGAACAGCATTTTAGAGTAGATGATTAACATTGTTAAAAAAATGAAAAGATCAACTTAACCGGTTTTTTATATACAGTATACGTAAGAAAATTTAATCCTAGCGATGCCAATCAATATACTAAAATAAACCCTTGAAATATATTGTCAGCTAATAAAAGCTTTAAAAACAAAACAATTTGAATAACATCACTTATTTCTATTTGGAATGGAAGTAAACACGTTAATTAAATTAATTGCTTTCGATTCATCTTCATCAGATAGGTCCAGCTTGAGCTATGTTTTGTTTCGTTTCCTATTATTTTGTAAACGATTGTTTGATAATTACTCGTTTAGAAGTAAAACAAAATAATTAGTTACGTTTGGTTAGGTTATACATTGCTAGGTTAATAAGGTGACATTGATTAGTAAAGAATTTTTATTTATGTACTATTCTATTTAGTACTCATCTGGACCAAAACTCCTTTTTCCACGCATCATCATTTTCCTACATCAATCAGGCTGGCATCATAATTTTGCTCGTAAATAACATTGAACAAACTATCGTAGTCTATGAATTTATTAATGAACGAACTTCATTGGTTAATGAACGAAATGTCATGAAAAGGATAAATCATTCATGAGCTATCTTTAAAAGTGTCTACTAATATGCAACTCATGTCATACACTGCATTTCGGACATTCATTGTTACATATATAATATTTATATAGTGGTGCCTAAAATTTGCTTTCTGATAAACAATTTCATTAAATTTAATCGTAGAGCTATTGTGGTCAAAGCTCGGTCAAAATCTACTGTGGATTTAACCGTTGCACGTTTCTATTTATTCAAAGTATAATTGCTACAATATCTCGAAGTATCTATCGGTAGAAATGCCGTGAAAATGTTAGTGTGATGTAAATAATATAACTATTCATTCCATGGAACATAATGTAACTATGTTCTAATTATCATATGAATTATATAAGTATATTATATACACTACATGTACATACACGTATTTTATGTACAGTTTATTATTATAAAAAAATAACACGTAATTTAATAAGTTGCACGTATATACATATAAATTAAAATCAAAATTCAATGACTACGAACAATAATTAAGAACGATATTTTGCCAAGTCTAAAAGTCAGGAGTAAAAAATACTGCTAGAAAACTTTTACGCCTATTGTAAAAAATATAACATCTTAATAGGTGAAAAAAATTTAATCTAGAAAATGTTATCTACTTATGCTTATTCAAACAAGCAAAAGTGTATACGTTCCTCGTATCAAATTTAAAACGAATCTATTCGCATCTTTTCATTTTGTTATTTGCGAGGGAAATAGTCCTCAATAGCCAATCGTAAATCTTCGAAAGGGACTTTTCCTCCCATTTGAATTTGAACGCTCACTTAATGACTGAATTCGGTTTGATGACATTTCACTCAATTTGTGTCTTATTGAATCAGCGCATTTCTGATACGTTTGAGTTATAAAAGATCTTGTTATAAAATGAATGGAGCTGGCTATGCGAACAGAAATATTAATTCATTCTATTCCATCTTTTGATTTTCACATCATAAAAGCCTCGTCGCTTTCGATGTTTTATTAAGTACTTTGAGTAAAATTAAATTAAGGTTTATTAGTTTACTGCTAATTAGTAGAAACAAGGACCAGTAATCTTATTTCTAAACACCTACCGCATGTCATGAATGTTCGTGTGAGTTCATGTTCGAGTTCGACTTTTTTAGTCATAAGTTTGTATTTATATTAAAAATAAATGTTCGTTTGTTAAAACGATGAATTCAGAAGTCTAGTTAAAAGTAGCTTTCCTTGGCCACACGTAGTAATTTCCAGAGACTAAAGCAAATCGCAAAGCGTATCGGAATTTCATTAATATTAAAATTAAAGGAGTACATTTATTGCAAAGTTCTATACCTAGTTGATAGTATTACATTATATATGTGATCTAAACTTCAAAGAATATAACATAATATACCACCAAAACGTAAGAATCAAAGATCGTTAACCGATTCTTTTATTTTTTTAATTCATCATGAAATTCAATTTAAATTGCAATGACATGTTTTCTTATAATTTAATCTATTTTGCTATTTTCTTTCAGATAAAAAAGCAAATAGATTCAAAGAGGTTTATTCACGTTATTTCAAATTGCGCTCGTTTATTATTGTGCTCCATTAAAATTCGTATCAAAGAAATGTAGTTTTATGCAGTAATTCAAAGATTTTAATCTTGTTTTAATCCCCATGGAAGGCCTTAACGTAGGTTGAGAAGCCGAATGTACGTAATGTACTAACATTACGTACATTCGGCGCGAGTTAATAGTGGATTCTGAATTATCCGGTAAAATTGAAGTTTTTCGATTAAATTAACTTTATAATAAATATCCGCATAGAATATCTGCTTAACATTAATTGACAAACGTATGGGCACAGTTTTCTCCTAAACGTTTTGTAACGTGAATAAACTTATTTTAGGAAATCTTTATACAAACATAAAATATGACGATGAAGAAAATAAGACCAAGAACAAAATTTGTGTCAGGCCCTTCATTAGTTAAGTGTGTGTGTGTGTGAATGTGAAAACAATATCATATTGTGTTAAAGGACTAAATCATCATCATCAGCCCATATATGTTCCCACTGCTGGGACACAGGCCTCCTATGAGGGTTCAGGCCATAATCCACCACGCTGGCCAAGTGCGGGTTGGCAGATTTCACAGGTCGTCGAACTTTTAATTCTTGGACATGCCGGTTTCCTCACGATGTTTTCCTTCACCGTTTAAAACGTTATCCACATGCGCAGATAAATTGAAAAATCAGTTTATTTCCTGCACGCTCGCCCGGTCTCGAACCCCGACTTATCGAATTTGAAGTCCGAAGTTCTCACCACTGAGCCACCACTGCTTTTAAATAGGAACTGCTTTTAAAGGACTAAATAGGAGAGTTTTTTTTAAGGTTAGGCGGCGGCTAGTATTTTCATTACAAGTTTTCATACCATGATTGAGGCATGGAGTAGAAGCTACTTGCTGATCGACTAGCTTTACTCGTAACTACGTAACTCGTTTGTACTCCGCCGAATCGAAACCACAGATCACTTAACAGTTATATAGATGCCTTATTGTTTTGTATTCAAGATCAAAATGTAGACCTCACATTTGAAAATGCTTAATAACCACACCGAAATTAGTTCCTAAATTTCTGTTTCGTACATTATTTTCGAATAAACTGTTTAACATTCACTGTTCCATTCATAATATAAGACAATTCAATTTAAAGTCCTTTTGTATTCATGAAAAGAATATTATTTTACGCACACGGAAATTTATGAACACATTTAGAAGAACTCTATATTAAAGGAATAATTCATGAAAGTGGTACTGCATTGGACAGAAATATGGAGAACGTATAACAATGACACAATTTCAAAGGTACCTTACTATGTATTTTAAAACAAACTGATATAAAACGTGATTTAATGAAATAATTCATCATCATCAACCCATGCACGTTCCCACTGCTGGGACACAGGCCTCCTATGAGGGTTCAGGCCATAATCCACCACGCTGGCCAAGTGCGGGTTGGTAGATGTCACATGTCGTCGAACTTCGACATGCCGGTTTCCTCACGATGTTTTTTCCTTCACCGTTTTAAGCAGTGGTGATGTTGTCCACATGTGCAGATAAATTGAAAAATCAATTTATTACCTGCACGCTCGCCCGGTCTCGAACCCCGACTTATCGATTTTTGAAGTCCGAGGTTCTCACCACTATGCCACCACTGCTTTTTTTTTAATGAAATAATTAGAATGGGATTATGTGACAAGTGAAATAAAAGGACAATCAAAGCCGTTTAATGTTACGTTATCTGGGTTTATTTCATAGTGAAATTTTATTAGATAAAGTATTATTAAATAAAAAGCTTCGTTTGCATTTTCTTATAATAGTAATTTGGTTTTCAAATATTCAATAAACATCGCGCAAAACATAAAGCCTTATCATGTAGTTTCTGGAATTATTTCCATTTGAGAGCGTTATGTAATCAAAATAAACGAGAAAAGTAGCTATCGACTTAATCCGAAACATTGCTAAATTATTCAAAAAAAAAAAGAAAAATGGAGCTATGGAGATTTTGTTTGTGTTTTTAAAACCTGTTGCCGTTTTGTATATAATAAAACGTTTCAACGACTTTCATTTTTTTCTGGTAGAGGCACTACCTTTGCGAATGTTCATGGGCGGTGGTGATCGCTTACCATCAGGTGAACCACCAGCTAAGTTGCCCGCCATGACATAAAAAAAAATCGATCAGTGAAACAGATATATATCTTCTGTACTACCAGTAGGGGACATGGGACTTAAAATATGTTTACTACGCGTTTAGTAAAAAAACAACATTGCTATACAAACTAACAATATAAATTTGAAGAGTTTATTGTACGTGCCAATCTCAGAAACTACTGTACCGATTCGAATATTTTCACTGGATATGTACATGATCCGGACGTCTGTAGGTTATACATGAGCTATAGGCCAGTTTTTGATATATAAATCACTACGTGCGAACTTATATAGTATGTTACATTAATTATGATGTAAAACCATTTAAAACGATTACAGTAAAATGGTGAACCACGTTTCTTAAAAGCACTTACGTATCGCACAGATTTTCCGAGTAGATTGTATGCTGCCGCATTCAGCTTTGAGGTTAAGTTCTTAATGGTATTCAAAGAAAATGTTTTGCGATGTTCAAATAAAAACAGGAACCCGCATTGAATACAGGAGAATTTATCAGATTCTTTGGATATTTCCTTCATCTGTTGATTTCAACAAGTAATTCTTACATAAGGTAAATCACACTTACACTAATGTTATAAATGTGAAAGTTTGTTTGTTTGGATGTTTGTCCGTCAATCATGCTGAAACTATGGAGCGGATTTTGATGAAATTTGGTATACAGAGAGGGTATGAGTTGACTTGGGCGATAGAATACTTTATGTGCCGATTACCTAAATGCTCTTTTGGGATAAAACAGGAATCTTTTTATCCGGGCCAAGCCGAGACTAGCGTCTAGTATTAAATAATTATTATATGGGCAGAAGCAAAACATCGAATTTATATACCTTATTCCATAGACGATATGTTTTTTTATTATTATAGGGTACTTTCATGGAATTTGCGAAAACGTGAAGAGAATTTAAAAAAATAATTATCTTGATATCCAGGCGAAGCCGGGGCGAACGTCTAGTACTTAATAATGGCATCCAAGCAAAGAAGGCAAGCATAAGTCTAAATACAAATGTTTGTTATGTACATTTCATAATTCGCGGCTAAATATGTTATATTTCAAAAGTATTTGCAAATTCTATGTAATAATATTTAACGATCTAGTCTTGGGAAAAGTCCGAATAGTTTTATTATTATTAATGATGCTTCGGATTTGTTGCTTAAAATTAAAATTCAACGATCGTTATAAGTAAATATAGTAAGATAAAATGGTTATCACCGATCTATTTTCCTTTAAAAACTGGATATAGGTAAGTTTATTACATCAAATTGCTTTATAAAAACTGGTTCTCGTCGGAATGAAATATATTTTTTTCTATTAATTCAATCGTGGCATTAACAAGGCAGGTCTGTGTCCTCTGACCTTTAGGAATAAACGTCTGGAAACCAAATTTATTTAATTATAATCCATAGGAATGGAATAAAAAAAAGCATTAGAAATGAAAATTTTAAAGACCTTATTTGCGTTGAAAATTATGGAATCTTAACAAATTTAAATCGTTGGTTATGTTTTTCTAAACAAAATAACTTTCTTATGCACTAAAAGATAAAAAAACACTACATACATGTACATGTTTAGACAGAAGAGCAAAATAGGTCCTATCGCTAAGGCAGCTATCTCTTCCAGACTACCAGAACCAAATGTGTCAAGGAGAAGCACCAATAATATATTTTTTATTTATTTTAGTTTATTTTTAATATTTTTTTATTTTATCTATTTATAATATAGAGTGGTGAAAGGATAGAGGCGCGATTGTAAAGTATAAATACAAAAAAAAAGTTAACTGACTTTTTTTAATGATATTCCTTTTTTTATATATTTTAAACTCGAAAGTCGTGAATACTTTATTTTTTAATTCTCTTTTAATATATGTACGTGCTATGACATGACAATATTTATCCTTGTGATGTCAGCGAGTTACAATATTAGTAAAACACATACTAAACTCATCGTACACTAAAAAAATATTGACATAACATGTTTGGACCTTTGTTATTTGCATAGAATACTTTGTTGGTTCAATTTTTATATTATTTCTCCAAAACAAGCACATCACAAATTCTGTCTTAATTACTTTATATATAGAATTCGAAATAAAACCGCGGTTGCAACAAACGTTTTTTATTTCAAATTAATGACGAAAACGTGTTTCGTATTGGACGCGAAATGTCACGTAAAGCTGTGTTCACGTGCGGGTGCTTTGTCGTAGAATGGCTTTAAAATTGAACTTCAATGTTTGAAATTATTTTCAAATGATTTTTGTCCTATACGTTTGAACAGTGGAAAATTAATACAACGCAAATACAAACGGAATCGTTTTATTTTGTACCGTAAAATTACAAAAGGTATTTTATCATATTGCATTGACAAAAATATCGGGTATAGTAAAAGTAACACAAATACATAGTTAGTTATTTCATCTCGTTCTTACGTTAAATATCAAATCAAATCAAATCAAAATACTTTATTGTGCACCAAGTCATAGAGAAATAAATAGGCGATCTTATCGCTAAAGAAGCGATGTCTTCTAAACAACCAGGTGGAAAAGGAGACGCTATTCATTTTGAGTAAGAAAAAAATAAATATGTGCGACATTTCATTAGATATAGACGTTTTGCAGAACAAAAATTAATTATTCATGAAATAAAGGTGTGTTTGCATCTTGGTGATCTTGTTGCATTTTTCGGTATATTAAATAGCACCGGAGACAAAAGAATATAACGCTTTAAGATTTCGAGTTATATAAATAAATATATATTTTTTGGTTTTTTTCTCCATTCCCCTTCTCATGTGTGGTCACTTAAATTTTCTAAAAAAAAAATATTAGCAGCGGTTAATCAGATCTATAATTGTACCAGATTTCAGGTTGTTATATTTTATAGTTTTTGAGATAAAAGGATAGCAAACATCCAAACGGAAGAACGAACGGACGGAACAATAAGGGTTCCGTAATTTACTAAGGAACCCTAAAAATAATTTGTTGTATGTAAACGCCTTTATCACTTACAAAAGTCACGATCCCTTACATTTTTTTATAAATAGCATTCCAATCAAAATAAATAAAACCTCACATAACGCATAATTATTATTAACATCCATATCTTAGAGACAAATTGTCAGCGTGTAGCCGTTAAAGTTGTAAAACGACAAAAAAATGACCTCACACATACATGGATACGCCTAGTACGTTAAAAAAAATTTATATAAAAGATTCATAATTCGACTCTTCGAATTATAGTCTCAGTGAATTTTGAGAAGACAATATGGTAAGCTCTAAACCAGTCCTCTTATATCTCATATCTTTAAACGAGCAATTCTTGTATATATATATATATATATATAATTGGAATCTCGGAATCGGCTCCAACGATTTTCGTGAAATTTAGTATATAGGGGGTTTCGGGGGCGATAAATCGATCTAGCTAGGAATCTTTTTTGGAAAATGTCATATTCGTGTTTTATCGACTTATACTTACTTTTTTAACAAATAGGAGGCGTTTGAGTAGTCCCAATTTATAATGACTCTTCCTGACATCTATTGGCGAATAATAATACTTAAATGTAATTTCCGAAAAACACAATTTATAAAAAAAACAAAAAAAAAAAATACCGAGCAAGGCTCGGTCATCCAGGTACTTTACATTTTAATATAGGAAAGTGAATTTCCATTTCTTAATTATTTTTTTTAAAGTTTTGTTCTATCGCAACCGTAACTAATTATATATCATCTTTTATAAATGCATTTGTATTTATATTTTTATTATAGGCAGAACTGGGAATATTGTTTACATTTTCACAAAATGTGATAGAATCTTTTGCTTTGTTCCACATATATCCTTGTGAATTATGCTCTTATACACATTTCTTTTATATAATAGTGGGCATCTGAGCTGTTGGTTCGCCTGATAATATTCGTTTTTATATATGATAAGCTCTGTGTTGACAAACATAAAGAAAATTATGTATTGCTTGCAATATGAACGATCGCTCAAGCGTTCATTGTGGTTCAGTCGAGAATGCCGAGTCTAGTGAAGAGAGTTTTAAAGAAAAATGGCGACATACGATATAACCGAATCAGCAGCTATTTCTGTTCTACCTCTTCTATTATCTGCTCTGTGGATCGGACAAACTAGTATCAATATTAATATTTCATCTTTGTTGTGTAATTTCGAAAAAATTGGTTCCTTAGCTAACGTAACACAGGGATATATAAACATATTATTATGTAAGTGGTCAATTGTCAAACGGTTTTGATTAGTCTCTGACATAATAGTTGCTTTTATATATATCGTTGCCTTATAATGCTATAATCCTCATTGAGAATAGGCATATTATATCTAATAGTATCTACTATCAATAAAAATATCTAGTATGACATAAACAGATAATAATTTGTTATAGTATTCTGATAAGAGAGCATCTTTTCAATTTTTCAAAAATCTTTCAGAAATTATTCATCCTTGCCGCTTTGGTCGCGTGCGCCAGCGCCGCCAGTGTCCCTAACACAGTGTCAGTTGTCCGCAGCATCAGCCAAAGCGAACCTGATGGTACATTCCAATACTCATATGAGCTTGACAATGGAATCACCAGCAACGCCGAAGGAAAACTGAAAGTTTTGGGCCAGGTACGTAACATAGGTTATACGGTACATTAAGAGTTAAAATTGATTAGCGCTTAGATGTGAAAAGCACTCAATAGCATAATTTATGTACGTAACTCCGTTCATTCTACTGCAATGAAGTCTAATACAATCTTGCAATTAATAGAATAAATTGAAATCATAAGACTTCATCGATAAAAAGTTTCATTTGGTTCGATTTTAAATTTTCTGAAGACTAATAAAATGTTGAATATTTTACAGGACGAGGTAGCTCTTGAGGTTGCAGGATCCAACTCATACATCTCACCAGAAGGCGAAAAGATTGAGACTACATACATCGCCGACGAAAATGGATATCATCCACAGGTAACGCCAACAGCATGCAATTAATGTAACAGACGTAATGCACATAAATTCCTTAACCGCACAAAGTTTCTATTATTCTTGTTTTATGAATATTATTAATGCATAAGTATATGTTTGATCGTCCTTCCATTTTTTTGGAGTTAGGATGCTGAGAATGACATAGACTCCTTTTTTACTGTGGTTAACATAACATTTTCTGGAGATTTCCTTTAATCATGTGGGTGTAGTTGCGTGCGGAAAGCTAGAACATCAATAAACTTCTGAATTTCCTTATTCAAGCACGAGAAAATGACTAACGCGACAATATTCACTATATGTCGATTATCATTACGATTATTTTCACTCAAGTAGGCATTGTATTTAATAATAACGTCTTAAATACATATGTATAGATCATGTTTCTTCTAAACTTAATTACTATGAAATTAAAGATCATTTTTCTTCACAGGGCTCGCATTTACCCGTAGCCCCAGAACCTCTCCCAATCCCAGACTACATCGTTCGCGCCATCGAATACATCAAGGCGCACCCAGCTCCAGTCGAGAAGAAACTCTAAGCTAACACCAACTGACTTATACGCCTAACAACCAGGAAGCCGATAAAACAATTTCTTACTATAAGAATGCTATTGTCATCTTTGTATGCTGTTATGTTACTGTTAAATGTTTTTACTGTGGCCGCGGATTTTAGGTTATTTTATATCAATTGTTTACACTGAGCGAGACACGGACATTCTTAGAACTATATTAATGTTGTACGCAACAACGTTTTGTAAGCTTTAAAAGTAAGCGTTAATATGAGCTCTAAGATGTTATTTTTAATTCTTGTAGTTTGAAACGTTTTTCAATAAAATATTAGAAATTTATTAGCTGTTGTTTTTAATTTTTTATTCCAATGAGTTTGCAATTTACCTATCTATAATAATACTAGCTGCGCCCCGCGGTTTCACCCGCGTAAGTCCGTATCCCGTAGGAATATGGGGATAAAAAGTTGCCTATGTGTTTGCTCATTGCAACCGGTTCAGTAGTTTTTGCGTGAAAGAGCAACAAACATACACACACATCCTTACAAACTTTCGCAATTACAATATTAGTAGGATAGTAGGATTATAAAGCTAAAGAGTTTGTTTGTTTGTTTGAAGGCACTAATGTCAGAAACACGTGGTCCGATTTGAAAAATTCTTTAAGTGTTATATAGCCCATTTATTGAGGAAGGCTATAGGCTATATAAGTACCACGGGCGAAGCCGGGGCGGAACGCTACTACGTTATATGAGAGAAAGAGTCGAACAAATAAAACGATGATATTCATTATCGCAAACCGATAAACTCAAAACTTTTACGATAATTTTCACTGATCCCTGCGTAATTCAATGTTATGATTACGAAAAAAGATCCATCACCCACCAGTTTTTTTTAAGGTTTTTGGATTATTATTGTTTGTCACTTGACAGAGAAAAAATTATCTATGCAAGAAATTTTATAGCGAAAAGAAAAGGAAGTATTAATAAGTATTATATTTGAAGCATATGATATTATAACAATATAAGAAATTCAATATAATTGTAAACGAAAATATATCCAATTTTACAATGATTTGTAAAATCCTGCTTTCTATAAACAGTATAATCGCGAGAGTTTGTAATAATGCATGGATGTAATTTTTACACGTCTGCGGCCAATCAGATCTATACATGTAAATAGTTTATGTAAAAAATGTTTCTTCTCACACAAGTTACAACATTACACACACATTCACAACATTTGGTAACTTATCAAACTCATTTTGGATCAAACACATTCACATTTAAACCCCACATTGACTTTTTATTTACTAGAATTCTCAAACTGATATAAGTATATATGTATTACCTGTTACCAGTTTCCAAACTATAAAAATGAATACTCAACACCCTGGGATAGAGCTGAGTTCATAATTTTTAATCATCATCAATTTTGGTCAATCGATGTTTATTTTATCTTCTCTTAAGGTGCATGCAAGGTTATCCAAACTACGAACTTTACATGCGTTGGGATATTGTGTCAGGCTGACCTTTATCATATCTATTTCTATTATAGATTTTAATGTTTTCTTTGTGGACATTTACTACACTAATATTATAAAGAGGAAACTTTTGTAGTTTTGAATGTATATAACGTTTACACGGAAATCGACTGGACAGAGTTTACTGAGTGACATGACTATATGTATATGGTCCATCAAGTCCATAGGTTATTTTTTTTATGATCTAGCGGGCAACTGATCTGGCGGTTCGCCTGATGGTAAGCGATCACCACCGTCCACGATCATTCGCAGAGGTAGTGCCCCTGCAAATTTTTATTTTGATAAGCCATAAACCTGAAACATATATGCGCTCTCATGGTATACCAATCAATTTCATATATATCCTAACGTATCCTTATATATCCTAATACACTTAAATATCATTTTTTATTAATGTTTATGATTTTCATTGTTTAGCTAATAAGGTGACAGTAATACAAGTAATCTATCTGTACTTCGGCCACTAATCCCTCACAAATGCTCAAAATCAATTGTTATGAGAAACAATAAATAAATGTTGAAGTATTAATCATTATTAATTCAATTTTACCCTTTGTTGAAGTAACTAATAAATATTATACTGTGAGATTTGGAATGCTCGCATACGATAGATCGACGAAAAGGACGAATATACATAAGCCAAAAGATGCAGCTTGGTAAAACTTAGAGGAGGAAATCCATCAAATCCAAGTAAGCATTACCTATTTTTGTTTTTTAATTAATCGATATCGTATTGCGAAATTTGAATTCAACAACACAGTACAAACAACTCTAGCACTTGTAGCAGACAAAGAAATTTCAAATTTAGCATGCAATTAGTGTTTAGTATACAAATCAAGGAAAACCAACTGCATAAAAAACTTTGTAATCTCATTAAAAATGTACGGAATGACAAATTTACCATTGCAGTGAATTAATTAGTGTAGGTATATAGGTGTAGGTGAGTTTCAAATATGCTTAAAAATCTTACGTAATTTCTATTGCTATATTAGTTTCAAGACTGCTCACTCATTGGTTTACTGATATTATTTCTTTACACTTTGGACGTTTTGAGGAAAAAATTATTTATATTTGTACGTTGTATTTTAAGTAAATGATATTCCTTTATAATTTAAAATTATTAATTTCGATTACTAATACTATTAAACCTATTAATCTCGATTACTTGCTCTGTTACTTTGAATTGATCATTGGAAGGTAAATTATATATTAGCTTTTGGCCGCGGTTTTGCATGCGTTAAATTCTGAGTAGTTTGATAGGTATTATTATACATATGAACCTTCCCCTTGAATCAATCTATATATTAAAAACCCCATCAAAATCCACTGCGTAATTGCAAAGTTCTAAGCACACATACTTACAAATGTGGCAAGCGACTTTGCTTTATGCTATGTAGCGATAGTGATGCAAAGGATATGATAGTTATTTAGTTTATATTTAAATATCTAAATCGGATTTTTAACAATCTGATGTTCAAGCGGTTACCTGGCAAACATGTGACAAATCTATAAGGGTTCCCCTAAAGTTTACTAAGAAACTCTAAAAATAATTTGGTGTATGAACGCGGCCTTATCACTTACAATAGTTACGATCGTTTACCTTTTTATTTTATTAATATAATTATCATCGTCTATTTCTAAAAGTCAGGTTGTCAGCGTGTAGCCGTTTAAGTTGTAAAACGACAAAAACTTGACCTTTCCTATACATGGATGCACTCATTAATAGGTTAAAATTTTGAATATATAAGATTCATAATTCGACTCCTCGAATTATAGACTCGGTGAACCTTGAGAAGACAATATGGTAAGCTCTATATCAGTCCTCTAATATTTAGATGTGAATATATTATGTGCATTAGCATACGAAAAACTGAGACTGTTGTTTGCTTTTGAGAAAATGCAATAACACCTATTATATCGTGCTATTTACTATCGTAAAATATGCTCGAACAAACAAAGTTGGATCGGGACACAGATCAGCTAAAAGAAGTTAGAAGAGCCGTGTCTAAAGAGTAATAAAAATAATACGGGTAGCCATGTCAGCGTGCTATATATACTTGAAAAAGCTCATCACTGAACGTTCTAATATATGTCAATATATTAAATGGACAAAAACGACTCAACGACAAACAGATTGATAATAAATAATACATAAATTGCTTACAATACGAGCGATAGCACATTCTGGTGCGTTATTGTTTTAAGTCGTGAATGCCGAGTCTAGCAGAGTTACATATTGAAGAAAAGTGGTGGTATGTGTTCTGATACAAATAGTCGACTGTTTCCTTTTCAACCTCTTTTCTTCTGTTTTGTGGATCGGACAAATTATTGTATTAATGTATTTTAATATTTCATCCTTGTTGTTATATATCGCAATAGCTTCCTAAGCCATAACACAGGCGTATGCAAACAGAATATTTAAGTAAGTGGTCAAATGTCAAATGGTTTTGTTAGTCTCTGACACAACGTTTGTTTTTATATATTTCGTTGTATTATCTATCTATCTATCTATCTATCTATCTATCTATCTATCTATTCTATCTATCTATCTATCTATCTATCTATCTATCTATCTATCTATCTATCTATATATATAAAATTCTCGTGTCACAATGTTAGTCTCTATACTCCTCCGAAACGGCTTGACCGATTCCTCTGAAATTTGGTAAGCATATTGGGTAGGTCTGAGAATCGGCTAACATCTATTTTTCATACCACTAAACGATAAGAGTAAGGCAGAACAGCGTTTGCCGGGTGCAGCTAGTAATGATATAAATTCCATTGATAATAGCGCATATTATGTCGAACGATACTATATAATCAATTGTAATTATAATTAATATGACATTGACAGGAAATTTATTGTCATAATTGTTGCCTGGCAGAGATTGCTGTCTAGCAATAAGGCCGTCTTTTGTACAAAATATCATTGTGCCATATTATATTTTGTATAAACTTTACTTACTGTTTTGTACAATAAAGTATTATAAATAAAAATAAATAAATAACAATGCTTTAAAAATATTCAATAATGTTTCAGAAATTATTAATCCTTGCCGTTTTGGTCGCGTGCGCCAGCGCATCTAGTGTCTCCCCGGCGCTAATAGCTTCTATTCTCGGCGGCAATATCCAAGGTACACCTGTAAACAGCTACGTCCAAAACGTACCTGAGGGCAGCTTCCAATACTCATATGATACTGACACCGGAATCACCAGCAACGCCCAAGGAAAATTGAAAAATCTTGGCAAGGCACGTATACTATACAAAGATATTTGCATAGGTTATAGTGATAAATTTTGAAAGAGAAGAAAAAGATATGATCACGAGGCGGGATTCAAACCCGCGGTTTTTTGATTTTAGGTTATAGTGCTTGTAAGTAATATCGCTGGAATATGTAATCGATTAGCGCTTAGGTGTGAGACGCATTGAATAATAAATACTTACATAACTCTGCTCTTTATACTGAAATTAATATGCAAACTTGTATATTAATATATCAATAAAATTAAGCAAAAATTGAATTAAACGAAACTGTTACACTGTATTAATAACGCGCATGAAATGGTTCTTAACGGTTCTTAGTAAATGGTAATTAGTCTTAAGCTAAATGGGTGTTAAATTTTCTGTATTTAAATAGAATATTGAAATTTATCTTACAGGACGAGGTAGCTCTTGAGGTAACAGGATACAACTCGTACACTTCACCAGAAGGCGAAAAGGTTGAGATTAGATACGTTGCTAACGAAAATGGATACCAACCACAGGTAAACCGATAAGCTCCATCGAGTCAGATAATAATGTCTTCTAAGTTTTAGTCCCAAACCTTAAATATCAGTATTTTCTTGTATATATAAAAAGTGAAGTCCCGTGTCCCCTAGTGGGGTATGGGACAGATGATGTACATCCGTTTCACTGATCGATTTTCTTTAGGGAGAAGTAGGTGATCAGCCTTCTGTGTCCTGCCAGACCGAGACATTTTTTTTTGTGCGTCCCCACCGGGAATCCAACCCAGGACCCCTCGGTTTTACGCTCACGCGTTAACCACTGTATCAAGGAGGCGGTCTTGTATATTTAATGCCAGAAAAATACCTTTTATGATATTTAATCTACTAGCGATTGCACTGAACCTACGTGTGATGTATAACTTGTGTTTCTTGTAAACTTAATGACCACTACATTAAAGACTATTTTTTTTTTTCACAGGGTTCGCATTTACCCGTTGCCCCAGAACCTCTGCCAATCCCAGACTACATCGTTCGCTCCATCGAATACATCAAGGCGCACCCAGCTCCAGTCGAGAAGAAACTCTAAGCTAACACCAACTGATTTATACGCCTAACAACCAGGAAGCCGATAAAACCATTTCTCACTATAAGAATGCTATTGTCATCTTTATATGCTGTTATGTTACTGTTAAATGTTTTTACTGTGGCCGCGGATTTTAGGTTATTTACTAACAATTGTTAACACTGAGCGAGACACGGACATTCTTAGAACTATATTAATGTTGTACGCAACAACGTTTTGTAAGCTTTAAAAGTAAACATTAATATTAGCTCTAATATGTTGTTTTTAATTCTTATAGTCTGAAATAAAATGTTGGAAATTTATTAGTTGTCGTTTAACTCGTTTTCTTAATATGCGCTCTCTAATAAAACGAAAACGTTAATTCAATGCATTATATTTGTTTTACTAAAATCAATTTAACAAAATGCATATGTACTGATAAAAATTTTTACAGTATGGTTGAATCAATGATTTACCGCCATAACAAAATTAATTTATAAGAATTTTATATTATTTTATAACTACTTAATTATTTGTTAACAGCAAAAATCATCACAAAATATTGATTAAAATAGATTCTTACAGTTAAGGCGATAAAGTTTTTACATCTCAACTTCACAAAAACATTAACTTATTGATTTACTTTATCTTATAGAAAACATAGACATATAGATAAAATTATTGTTAAATTTGATATTAATATGGACATTTCAATATATGTCATCAGTTATGTTGAATACAGAGAGTAATAATCATCGTGCGAATAAATTATTTGCCAAATTGATATTAATGATGATATTTATCAGCAATTTTACATATTAATATTACATTTGTTAAATATTTAAATAAAGATGTTACTATGCACCTTTGAGAGCTTAAATCTAATTTTACAAAACAGTTATACATATAATATATATATATATATATATATATATATATATATATATATATATATATATATATATATATATATATATATATATATATATATACTAGCTGCACCCGGCACACGCTGTTCTGCCTTACTCTTATCATTTAGGGGTATGAAAAATAGATGTTGGCCGATTCTCATAGATACCGGATAAGCACAAAAAATTTCATCAAAATCGGTCAAGCCGTTTCGGAAGAGTATGGCAACGAAAACTGTGACACGAGAATTTTATATATTAGATATGAAAATTCGTTCATGAATCAAGATATACGCTTTTTTAGTTAACTATTTCATTGTTGAAGTGTAAGGTAGGAGTGAAATTTAAAATTATGTGAAAAATGTTTTAGTTCAGAGAACGGATACGATATGGAAGATGGAGAATCATGGAATTTAGTCGCACACCAATGTAAAGTTCTATGGCATCTTACTTATTACTTTAAATGAATTATTAAATGTTGTTTAAAATGTTCGTTACTACTCTTCTCTGTATAAGCAACTTTCCGAACTGGTGTTAAAGACTAAATTAATGTAATTTGACGATTCAAAAGCGCTTCTGAAGGTAGTCTAGTTGAATGAATATATGTTTGAATTAATTGTAAATGTTAATTAATGTATTAAAATCAGAAACGTATTATCCTAATGCAATTAATGATTTCAAACAAAGACCGTTTGATATGTTTGATATTAAGGATGACCTTTTTGATTTTTATATTCCTTTTAAATTTATTCAAATGCAAATACGCAAAATTGCTTTTACTTTTTCTATAAGTACCCACTTAAAGAGGTTTAGTTTATAATATTAACTCATCCCTGGAAGTACTGAACCGATTTTGGTAGTTCACAAAATTCAGTTAGAAGATAATGAAAAGAAGATATGTTATATTTGGCATCGTATAAAGGATGGCAATTTGTAATCCCCCTTAAGGTAAAATACTCTTAATACGAAGTAGGTTGAAAATTATTTATTTTTGAAAGGAAAGAGTACCGCCTTCAATGATTTTCGAAAATACGCTTGCCCCACTTAGGAATCAAATCGGCTTAAATCTGACAAGATCGTGTCCCTGTTATTTTGTTGCATCGAAATATCTGTTTGTCTCTTATACACGCCTAAATCACTCAACTGATTTGGATCAAATTTGAAACACACATAGTTTAAGACCCGAAAAAGGATCAATGTTAGTTCTTGTCCCGGGGACTATCCTCTAAAAATCTCGAACTGTCCCTTTGTCTTTTGACAACAGAAGCGAAGCCGCAGACAGAAGTATTATTTAAAAAGCTACACAATACATACTTTTTATGCCATTTTGTATCCGTATATTTTCAATATAAGTTAAGCAAATATCATCTTGTTACAGTTAAAATCCCTTAGGACACAAGAACTCTCTCTCGTTGGACAGCAACTAAGTCAAAGCGTTATGTTAATTTAAACAATGTAGACAACTCCCTTGGCATTTGGAGAATTTGTAGCCAATAATTGAGAAGTGTCGAACGAGACAGATAATAGGTTTAGACGTTTTGATCAGCGGGTATCCTGACATCTGGACTTAAACATTCATACGTTGATGAATCATCAGGAATAACGTAAAAACGTACGGGCGCGTCGGATGTAAGAATTAATTTCTGAATAGCCCTTTGGTATATTTCATGTCGTTATTGAAAAATTAAATAATAAAAATGTGAATTTATTAACCCACATTCGCGAAAAATTATAGATGCTCTCGGATCTGCGTATTTTCCTGGCTCATACTTATTTATCGAAGTAAAATAAATGAAAAAGTAATAAGCAGATACGGAAGGAAAATATAGATTTTACACGCATACAAAGAGTAAAAAAGACCAATTAATTAAACCAAAATTTAAAAGCACACGGAGTTATATTAGTATCGTTTAGTGATTTTATGGGATTATTATATAGTAGATACCTACGTCATATAACAGTCATATAACAGAAGACCTCAGATTTAAAATCGAAACGTGGGGAGCTTGCGGGCAGGCGGGCGTTCAGGAATTGAATAGATTTTTCAATTTATCTGCGTATATGGAAAACATCACCACTGCTAGAAACGGTGAAGGGAAACATCGTGAGGAAATCGGCATGTTCATGAACCAAGAAGTTCGACGGCGACGTGGTGGATTATATATAAATCATTGAATTACATGACAGTAGGGAATTTTAAATGTCAAAAATAAAACAATATCGAATCTGTTACAAATATAAGGGTGGCATCTTCCTTTAATATCTTTACAGATTCAAAACAGTACAGATTGAATTTTGAATAAACAAATAGTTCAGTTTAATTTTTCGAAACTGTTATTTAAGATATTGTATTTCATCTTTTTCTAAATAGGCCTTTGATTATAAATACCAAACACGTGTATTTCAGAAAGAACCTCTCAATTTCTGTGGGATGTCCTCATTAGAGCCTTTCTTGTCACGATATTCTTGGAATGTATGTTTTTCAACTAGATTAGAACCCAAAAAAAGGAAATAATCCGGTACACATGTAAAAATAATGAATACGTACGGTCGTAATTTTTTAATACATTATACGATTTCCATTCCCAGTGAAGACAACAATTCGTATGTACATTACCGACTTTTTACCAACTTGCATTTGTTTCCATGTGGATAATGACATATAATGGTAATAATTTAAAGACTTTACAAATGTATCACATCTACCCAGGCGGAGCCGGGGGTGTAGCTAGTCATTCAGCACTGTTCCCATTATCCTATCAAGCTGTGCATCATTAAATGTTCACTATATAATGAACAAATTTTTATGCGTTAAACTAATGAAGGTCAAGGTTATTCTACTTAATGTCAGCACATTTGATCCATGTATAATAAATATCCAATGAAGCAGAGTCTCAGTGACTAATTCCATCGCCTAAATTCGAATATAATTTATTTATTTGGCCTGCAATTAAATATTCTCATATTTCTTGTGTAACTGAATAAAATTATTTAGACCTTAAATATATTGATATAATGACTATTTTTAGCAGTATGTTTATGTCTGACAATTGTGTGATCTATCATTGTATAAGCATTTGACACACACAGCAACATAGTTCGTTCAAGATTATCTTCAAATAATCCATTATCTATCATTGTTATAGTTATACGATTGTATAATACAGATAAGAGGTCAAATAGTAAACTTAAAGCTCACAAATGCAATGACATCACCTAACGCATATTCAAAAATGAATATATAGATATATACATATGTATGAATACATTTTTGTAACACAATTTCCATGTGTCACTTTGCACATAATGTTATATGCCAACGTTGAAGGTTACATGAAATGATTTATTGATACATATACAAGTTTGTATAATAAATCGTAAAATAGCAAATACGATATACATAATGACGTGTAATTATACATACTTACCAAATTTAGATGACTTTCCGCGAGTTCCCGGGATTTTTTTTTTTGGGGGGGAATTTCCGCGATATAAATCCTATATCCTTTCTCGAGTTTCAAACAATCCTTGTACCAAATTTCGTTCAAATCGGTTCAGTGGATTAGGCGTTAAATGAAACAGACTTAGAATTTATTAATTCTATTGTGATTTGTTTTTAAAAGTCAATTATTTAATACTAACCAAACTTACAATAAACAGTAAAAGCAATTTCTTGATCAAACAATAACAAAAGATAAGGATGTTACGCATTTTCACATGAGGTTTATGTCACGTGTAGGTGCTGTCATACTAAAACGACAATAGTGCACTACAAAATGTATTTAACATTACTCTTTATCCTCCATTATTGATATCTTAGTTTGAGAACATTCATAAAAGTAATAAAATTTTACAGGAGAGGAAATGGACATTAGAATTACTTAACAATCTACTGAATAATACTATTTCATGCTATAATTACAAAATCAAATAATATTTTGTAATGAAAGTCCAATTTATATTGGAAAATGTACCAAATGTATTTTGGTACTTGATAATGTACATGTGTTATTCTTAGTTCATATAATTTCCAACCAACTTCGAAGAAAGGAGAAGGTTATCACATCGACACTATTTTTTGGGTTAGTTCTCTCATATCTTTTTACTGTATGAACCGATTTTTATGATTATCTTTTTCTTTGAAAGCTGGTGTCTGCCATTTAAATTTAGTCTACAATTTGAAGGCCGGTTAGATTTTTATAAAAATAGTTATTGTATAGGTGTGCGGTTAGTATTGGTTAATATTATAACGGACGTAGAAATTTAAGATAATAACATTCAAATAATTAAAAAGGTGGACATGCTTTGGATATCTCATTGACAAAATATATAATTGTTTTAAAGGACTCCCACAAATGATACCGGAAGCTTTTATGTAGCTATTTATAATATTTTTTATTACAGAAATAAGAGTTATTTTATCTATTCATATTATTTAAATATTTTTATTTTCACAAGTGACTCTGGCAAGAAATAATCAATTATCATACACAGAGATTCAATCAAGTCTTCTAATAAAAACCCAGTCCAAACCGACAAAAAAATTAGGTCAACACATTATGAGCTGAGGTAATATTGTTAGCAAAAACCTAAAAGTAGTATTGTATACAACAAGACATTTGATTGATGGGCAGTTATTACGTACTCTTAAGCGTATGTTTAACGATTAGCCCTGGCGCTCGGGCCGACCAATTACAACACTACTTTTTGAATTACCTTGCTAGGTTATTATATGAGGGACTAGCGGTTAACTCAAGCAAATATGTCGTTTACGAGTCGGTCAAAATCTCTATTTTATGTCCCTCGTGTGAGGTGAAAACAATAAGAAATTTTGCTTTATAGTGTGAGAGAACATGGGATATTTGCCAAATCTCAGTAGTACATCATAATTTCTGGCAAACAACTTTTCTATCGTTGGAATCTTAGCTCTTTATGGATTATGTTATATTAATAATAAGTCCCTGCTATTGATATTATTAATGTGAAAGTAAACTGAATCTATTTAGACGAAATCTTGTAGAGATTTAGTTTAAGATCCGAGAAATACATAGGATTGTATATATACAATTCCGGGATATATCTCGGAATGATTCCTAGGAACGGCAAATATGCAGGGAAAACCAAGTTCTGTGTATCTTTTCCTTTCACGACAGAAGAAGGTGTAGGCGGAAACTAGTTCTTGGTAAATTCAGCGTACTTTCATTAATTAGACTTTTAATCATTAAAACAGATATTAATCTAATAAAAATTCAGTCACTAAGCGGAAATTTGCAATAGCCGCTTGTGCCTTTACCCTTTTTTTAAATATTTGCGAGGGACAAAAGGATTTAATAAAGAAAAACATACCCAGAAGACGGAAAAACTCTTACTTTAACTCGTAATAGAGGATTGCTGATAGGTTTTCTGAGTCGCTATTTAATATTACAGGAAATAAGCATAATGTCAAACTTTAATTTGGAAAAGTAAAGTACAGAGTTTCGCGCTGACTTCACTGTAGAATGTTTTCTTAGAGCCGGTGCTATCTAATCTAAAAGCGTGATTAACACAAGTCTTGATAAAAAAAGGATCAGTTTAAATACAAACTTAGGGAGAAATCTGTCATATGGCTACTTAGAAAAAGTTTGAATATAAAATGAGAGACAATAAAAGCATTCGTTAAATATTATTCAACTACTCCTTTAATATCTCGATACAATTATTGTGTTGACTACTTAAAAATACAGAAAATAAGGTGCTTTTTCAAACACCGCTTTCTCTCACTTTTTAACAATTTTCATCTCACTGCTTTTCTTCTAAGAGCAGCAGCTTGCATCATGACGTGGCCATTCATTTTATTCTTCGTTCATCTTTTCATTTCATTATTTTCCATTAAAAGTGGGGTTTTATCTGAAGTGACATGAATTATGTCCGAAGGCGATGTAAAACTTAAGATTTTTGTCATTCGGCTATGTCACCGTCGTGTATATGTTGCCGTAAGATGGTAAAAAACGTTACAATATAGACGGTCGAAAAAAATGTGATCCGTAATGATAATCGAACTGATTTTCTTGAACTTAATTTCCTTGGATAGTGATCTATTGAGTGAAACGTTAAAATATGAAACGGCATTCGATGGAACGCACTTAGGATTGATTAAGATAGGCTAGGTTTATTATAAAACTACACAAAAACAGAAGCGGGGCTCAAGCGGGCGTCTTGGTACGGTCCCCTTTACATCATCATCATCATCATCATCATCATCAGCCCATATATGTCCCCAGTGCTGGGACACAGGCCTCCTATGAGAGTTCAAGCCATAATCCACCGCGTTGGCAAGTGCGGGTTGGCAGATGTGACATGTCGTCGAAATTTTGATTCTTGGACCTGCTGGTTTACTCACGATGTTTTCCTTCACCGTTATAAGCAGTGGTGAAGTTATCCACATGTGCAGATAAATTGAAAAATCAATTTATTTCCTGTACGCTCGCCCGGTCTCGAACCCCGTCTTATCGATTTTGACGTCCGAGGTTCTCACCACTGAGCCACCACTGCTTGTCCCATTTACGTCATCACACAGTTTTATAGTTTCACTTCCATAAATAACAATCTAAGAAAAATAATGCGTCTAATTGCAGGCAAATTTTACGATTAGTTTAAATTATGATCACAATTTTTGAACAGTTTGCAATCTCGCGAGATAGATAATAATCTAACAGTGTTTACAAATTTACAGTAACATGCATAACCTTTAAAATGGCGATTCTTTGTGGAATTAAATAATTAATGACTGATCTAAACAGGTTTTTTATTTGTAGAATTTTCTATGCATATTTGGAAATACATTATAAAAGCCATCGTTTCCAAAATGCAATGCAGTCCTTAAAATTACAAATTTATTTCTAATTCCAATAGATAGAACAATAACGAGGTTTTGTTTTATTATTATTATTAATGTTAATCAGCTAAGGACACCCTAAACGGATCATTATTACTGTTTGTATTAGATACATTTTCTTATGTTATATTACCATAAAATATATGTAGAAATAATATTTGTATGTTCCATGGAGTTGTTTGTCCTTCATCGTATTTATACAAAGAATTGCATTTAAACTATAAGCTCCATTTAGAATTTTTGATATTGCTAAAATAAGAAAAAGGCTTATGAGACAGAAATCTATTTCCTAAATGCTTTTAATTTATCAAAAGCTTTATAAAAACATTTAAAAATTGTATGTCTTTTATCAAGTTAACTAATAAAATAAACACAAGCGCACATGATGTATGCAATTTTGAGAACCAGATGTCCGAAGCGAATTAATACATTTTTTTACGATCGCACATATGCATTAAGTTTTTAGGTATAGTATAATGAACAGGGATTTGACCTTGAAACAATAAATAGTCAGGGCTTCGATAAGCTACTCGCTCTGCATAAATTTAGCAAATAGTTCATACTTAGGTAATAATACTGTTTCGCATTTGGTCATAGATTATGGTATCTGTAGATGTGACGTTATGAGCATTTATTTAAGTGTTCAAAGATAGTTATGTATAGTTGTGTAAGTAATGTTGATTTTTTAAATAGAACACTAGGAATATTTATTACTAGCTGTACTGTAATTGGTAATTTCAGTGTGATGTTAATGAGAGTATTGATAAGGCTTATCACAATATCGAGCCGGAAAAATAGCTCTGTTGTAAGAAAGAAAAACAAAGATATAAAATCTGTGAGTCATATGGTGTACCGAACTACTAGTATGCTCGGACTCATTCTTCGTGCGTCTCGCCCCTTGCCCCCACACGATTAAATTGTCTAAACGTCATCGTTGAACGACTATATGGATTATTAGACTGTGATATTAGAGGGATTAAGTATATGAAATAATGTTTACTTCTAAATTGACTAAATTTCATCACCTGTGTGTTTCATCAGGCTCGAAATTTAAAAGAAAGGATTTTCATTTGCTTTAAATTATTGCTTTATTTATTTGTTATTACACATTATTAAAATAAATATTTAATTACATACATATAAAAAATATGTAGTTAAATATATATTTAAATTAAATGTGCATGACACTTAAAAAATCCAGGGTTTAATAAAAGAATTGTTTTGGCAAATTGGACTTAGTAGGATTGGATTAGATTGGATTGGACTTAGTAGTATTAATGATGGGATGAACAAACTTGATACCGATGAACATTGCAGTATCTGTGTAGAGAAGTAATCTATGGCCAGACGCTACAAGTTCGCACAAAACAAGAAGATAATAAATTCGAATCTCGATTCTGGACAATACCTATATAAAGACTCTGATGAAATTCAATCGTCACACTGTCATTAACGGGCTCTGATAACCAACAAAATGGTAAAAGCTCTCATTTATATTTTTATATAAATATTTTTGCATAATACAAATAGTTCCCGATACTTTTGCATTGAAAAAACATTCTTAGTGAAATTTGGTTTACCATCAGCCAATGCAGTGTTTGTGAACTTCTGTGAATATTAAAAACATTATTTTGAATAATTAATTATTTTTTTAAGATACAAAATATTCTTTATTTTATTTGAATTTTAGTTTATGGTTAGTTCCAAATTTATAATGTTGATGAATATTAGATTCCTATCCTTACACAGGGTAATATTGCCAGAATACAATCAGAAGAAATAACGACGTCTGTCTGTTTTTAGAAATTCATCGTAGTTCTCGCCGTCTTCGTCGCCTGGGCCAGCGCTGACGTGTCCCACGTCGCCTCACCCGACTACATTGTGCCCATCGTCAGGTCATCCTTCGAGAGCAACCCCGATGGCAGCAGCTTCAACTACGCCTATGAAACCGGCAACGGAATCATCTCTCAAACCGACGGTGTCGTCAAGAACCCTAACACCGTAAGCATTCATTTCTTTTTTGCCTTTAGATATTTTGTCTGCTGATGCTATGTATTCATTATCGATTGGTGATGCGTTAAAGTTCTTGTTTATAAGGTTTTACATAATATTTAATCGTATGTAAAAGTTTAATAATTAGTATTATTTGTTACCTTCGATAGTCGGTAACAGATCGACAAAAGTTATAAAGGCTTTCTGAATGCTCATGGGTAATGGCGATCGCCTCTGGTGACAAACTAGCTCGGTTGTCCGCACTTTTGTACAAAATAGGTATTCAATTATTTAAAAATCAAAAATGGTTTCCGCTCAGGGCCTCATCGTTGTGGTCAAAAGGATAGTCCTATAAGTAATGTATGTACGCATAATACAACAAAATCGCTCCGTTGCGAAGTGAAAGAACAAACAAATGAGCAAACAACTCGCATTTCTAAGTAAGGATTATAACATTAGTCAGTTTCTTACCAATGCTATAGAAATATTTTGTTTTCGAGGCTTATCCTTGACAATCTACATGTTAGCTTTATCTAATTATTATTTTGTACTTGCTTTTGATGTTATTAAACAATAATGGTTGCATCATTACAATACAATTGCTACAGACGGTTATCACTAGATAGTCGCTTTCTCTGTCCCTATGTCCCTATCAATGCTTAAATCCTAAAACCTGCCCAACGGATTTGATGGGTTTTTTTTACAAATAGGGTGATTCAATTCAATTCAAGGGGTGAGGGGTTATATGTATAATAACATCTATTAAACTACTCTGAATTAACGCGTTTGAAGCCGCGGGCAAAAGCTAGTCATTCACTTATCTTGCTCTGGAAATCAGATGACAATAATATTCAATGATATAAATGGAACGACAGATTAAATGTTCTAATGACGAAGTAAATTTCAATTGAAAGTTAGGAAAGTTGTATAATTATATCTGAAAGTCAAACATAACTTATAATGTTAGCTACAAACGAAGAGTGGGCTTAACTCTTTAATATTCCGTTAAAATAATTAAATCTGAAGTACCTATGTATCATTTTATTATTTCTTGACGAATATGTCAAGGGCGGGGTGAAGATTTAAATGTTATTAAAATTCATTTGTATATGGATGTAGAATCATTAATGTATTCAAAGCTTATGATATTTATGTCCCCGTATTTGTTTGCACATAAATTCCTTTTAATCACGTTAGGCATACGTGGTTGAGTTTTGTTAATAATATAGAATAAGAAAAATGGTAACAAAAATGGGTAATAATTGAATATTATAAGAACATTTACCTTTTATTTATTACTTACCTTCAGTGTGTTAGTAATTTATACATTTATAGAAATATTATATTAGTAATTTAATTATCCCCTACTTTAGCAATCGAATAAGTTTTGTGAATAATATCACCTATAGTATATAAGTTTCTTAATTTTTTTGTTCTACAAACTGCTTTTTTGTGTTCAGGAGGACGCTTCTCTCGAAGTTAAGGGAAACGTGAGGTACACAGCGCCTGACGGCACCCCCGTGGAATTCACCTACGTGGCCAACAAAGAAGGTTTCCAACCTGTCGTAAGTATTTAATTAAACATTGTTTCATTAACTTCGAGTTACGGTAAACTAGTTAGTTACAGATTCAAAGTTGTCAAATATTAATTAATAATTTGGTATTTGCTTATTTTGTTATAAATATCTTACCATATGTGTTTTGTGAACGCTACTAAGAGAGAAAGTTTCATTAATTTGTGTTTATCCTGTAGACATACATAAAAAATATTTTTTACAAACTAAATACCATTTTTTTATATTCTACAATTGCTGTTAAAATACAATGAAAATGTAACCGAACCCTGTCCGCTTAAGGCAGGCTGATAATAAAAAATGTTTGTCCAAAGCATGAAGTGAAAAAAATAAATGGATTGATTCTCCCTTTCTTTCAGGGAAGCCACGTTCCCCAAATCCCTGAGTTGATCCTCCGTGCTCAACAATACATCGCCAGCCACCCACCCCAAGTCAAGAAAGCCTAAACCCTAGCTTACCCTACAACATCGCAAACCTGAAGAAATAAAACAGTTCTATCACCATGTTACTTGTTTTCATCCAACTGTACAAATAGGGATGAAGTGTTCTAATAAAGTCTGAATAAGTTTACGTGCCGGTTTAATTTCAATGTATCCTAATAGTTGGTAATACGTTCGCTGAATTACTATCAATTACTAGTAAATAATAAAAAATTTGTCAATTTGCTTATTGATTAGTATTCCTTATTTGCAAAGGAGTTAAAATATGAAACTATTTTTATATTAAATTTGAATTGAAATTATTCATTTACACTTACTTTCCAACTTTACTGCATTTATTTATTACATAACTATCATCAAGGTTAATAATATTTATTAGGCATTTCATTATGCTTATAACCTAATGATATATATTGGTAATAAAATAAAGTTTTTATCAAATGTCTAGACGTTATGAATGTTAAGTAAATTATGTGCTAAATACCTGATTTCGTTAAATGTCATATTTGTGAGTGCAAATTGGTGGTAGATGTGACATTTGACCTATAGCCGCATGAAATAATATTATAGCGTTTAGGTTTTATTATTTCACCAAGCAATATATTATGTGTGTTACACAGTACACACGTTGTACCTAATTTGGTTATGTAATATTAAAGTAGATGCTAAAAAAAAGATTGGCTTTGCAATGCTTTAATATAATACATGTTTTTGGCATTTGGCAAGGAAAATATCTGATACATCACATGCGATAATAAACGAATAGAGACAATTGGTTGAAAATTTATTTGGACAATTTATTACGTTCACTGAATACTTGAAGCCAGCTCTCATCTTTAGATTTATAATCGCCAAGTCTTGTGTACATTTTAAGCCATTGTAATCAACGCCTACCACATGAAAAAAAGACAACCACAACAAAATAAATTATGTGCTTTGTTTATATATGCAACTTATTAGGTGATAAATAAATATCAGGTGTCAGAGTTTATATAATTTTGGGGATCAGTAAATTTATGAATTGACGTAAAGGTCAACATCACTGTAAGAATGATATCTCCGAATCCCAAACAAGGAGATTCTGTTTTGTTCAACTCAGGTAGGCTTTTCTTTCGTAACATTCAAAAGATTAAATTTTGTAAATTTTTTTTTTTGCAAGTGCCTGTATGTATATCTTCAAGTGTATTTTTGAGAGTAAATCAGCACACAAAGAACTAACTAATCTTCCTAGCGTCTGAACTGACCTGAACCTGGCTTTGATTCGTATTTGATAATAATGGATAAGTGTTGATGACGCATGGCCATGACCATCAAATACTGACATACTTTAAATAACCTTAGTGTATTTGAGGTGAATTAATAAATATTCTTTTATTTATAAGATAAAATTTTCCATCCTATATTGAACAAAGTATCAGTAAAATTTTCTTTTTTATGTCATCGTCGCTAATGGAGTTTGTGGGTCGCCTGATGGTAAACGCTACCACCTCCCATGAACATTTGGAGAGGCGTAAGGTCTGCAATCGACCTAAAAAAAGGTTTTCCGACTTCAAATTGGTAAGGGATGAAAAAAGGATTGACGAGATGAATGAAGAAAAGGACTGAAAATGATAAGGAAAGGGATATTCCCCTCCGGCTCCCCCATTCACAGCATTTAATTACATTCAACATTCTGTCTGGGGTGTGGTACTTCCCTGGTGCAAGCGGGCCCACTTCGTGCCGAAACGTGCTCGACTACCATTTACTAGTAGTTTATGTTCGTATGCCTAAAATAATCTCAGATAGTTTCTTAATTAAGAATTTTTAGACGTGGATACAATAAAAATTTTCTTTTTTATATTTTATTATAAATGTTTCCTAAACTTCTTACAACTAGTAGTTGTTTAATGAATAAGGTAACCAAATAATTAAAGAAATATCATATGCAGGTTAATTTATTAAAGTGCCAATAATGTTTTAAAAATAAATATATTTATTTAATTTATATACCACAATCTGAAGTACTTATAAATCAATTACCTCTACTATCAACTACTAATTATTAATTTATTAATAGAAAATAAAAACACCTTAATTTTTGATTGAAAACAGGAGTTCTGTGAAACCATCAGGGTTCTTTATATGATTAGAAGTATGAAAAAATGTCATAAAATAAAGCAGTAACGGTTTATAATCATTTGTTTGATCATAATTAGTGCCTTCAAGTAAAGAGGCTATTGTTCTCTTAAAAGTGTAGAGTTCCAGACAATTGCTACAATGCTTCAATCAAATAGGTGGTTAATGGTGATATCCAATAAACCACCAGATGGCCTAACATGCTTCTTTACTGGCTATAACAGCAAATATTTAATATCTACGAAATACTCATAATCAGATTGTCACACTGACCTAAAACGGAGCTTACATATATCAAGATATCCATTTATATTCAAATATTTATACTTTGCATTTCTTCTTAAAACGATCTACTCCGTCTGCATTCAAATGGTCATTTGTATCAAGATTTTTAAATAATAACCGAATGTTATCTAAACGTGGGTTCTTTATACACAAGTGAATAAATGTCACGTCCGCATAATTGTACATTCCACGTGGTCAGGATACAAACTTAAGTGAACAGTTTTAAACCGTTTTACTCGAGTCGATTCTGAGGAAGAGTATTTTCCTCAATCTAAGCTTCATATGTAGAAGAAGTAAACAAAGTCAATTTACCCTACGATTAAATAACATTATAACCTGCCAATAAAGTAGATATAACGTAATAAAAATATAGTGGTGTTTTTGTTATTTATAACTGGAACAAAATTTTTCTTACATCGTATTAATTTCATTTACTATTTATAAGTAGGTACAGGCAGAGATTTACGCAACGTTTAAAATTATAGGCCCGCTAATGAAGTTGTATTTTTAATATTTTTAAAGCATTACAACAAATTGCTAAATATGTATCCTGCTAACCAGTTTTTTAATCAAATTATGCTAATTTTATGTTTTGTTTGACATATAATTTTTTTAAATTATATCGAATTAAAAATTAATACCTACTCGCAAAATAACTACCAACTGACCTATCACGCTTTCAGATATGCAGACATCACGTGTCTGAACAAATAATACATTTATTAAATGCCCTTATAAAGGATTAAGCTATATATATGTTTAAATCAATTCTGTTGCTGTTCGTTAGTATCACTGAAACTCGAAACTAGGGGAGTGGAATTTGAAAATTTAAGTATGATGTATTTATAATAGTCTAGGAAATTTTTAAAAGGTAAGAAAAAGAGGAGTATGTGTCAAAAATGTTCTATGGCGTTGTGAAGATCGCCGGGTAAGCTAGTTAAATAAAGAAACTTGAAAATTATTTATAAAATAAAGTGAAACCTTGTCTTTGAAAAAAAAAATGTTATAGACATTTATTCTCATGTTTTATTTTAAACTTATATCATGGTAACTTGAAAAAATTAAATATTTACACATGAGCATATTAAATTTCATGTTTTGACTATAAAAATAATACAAATAGATTTAAATGAAAAGGAATCATATTTATTATACAATTTTTGTGATTATTGCAATCGTAACGTACCGTAGAACTACGCATGTGGCGAAGCGGCTTGCCCATTTACCCATTTTAAAACGGAGCGTCTATCTTATTACTTCTTAAAGTTCGTTCGTTCATATTCTCAATAAGAACATATCGTTTTCAACTTTACATTATTATCTTATGAATTGTTAGCGATATATTAGCGTCTATAGCGAACGAAGGCGAAGATAAAATGATCGAATATTTATTCCTTTACCTTATCGATTTTAATTTGATTCGTCCTTGCTTTTCTAACCCAGAACCATTAAAATTATGAAAAACTTGTTATAACACGAGAACTAGATAAACTTGTTTTATTTCTTTTCAGTTTTATAAGTGGTCATTTTAAATATCCATGACATTATATTAAAAATTGGATGCCTTCTAACTGGTTTGTAACAATTGTTGTAGGACTATTTTCGATACATTGGGCCTCCTGAAGCTTTAGAAAGAACCCATTCCATCATAATATTATCGCTCACATACGATTAATTAGTTAGGCAAGAAACGCGGGTTCGAATCCCGCCTCGTGATCAATTTTTTTCTATTCTTTTAAAATTTCTCATTTTAAAAGCATTTCAATGCTATAAAACTAAAAATATAACGTCTAACGATATTTCTATACTTTATACGAAAAAAAAAACTTTTACTTCCCAATAGTATTTGAAAATAACGTCTTAAAAAAACCTTGCCGTTTTTATTTGTTACATCCTAGAAGCAGTAGCATCGTAAATCATAATAAACTGTTTTCCTCCTTCCTATTTTAATCATCGAGTATCGAATCTATTTAAACTTCGCATATCTTTAAACATTTAGATTTGCGTATTTGCTAGTAAGTTACGAAAAATTCCTACTAATATTATAGACGTGAAAATAATCTGTCTGGGAAATCCCATGGAAACGGAAACTTTATGGGTAAAACCCCGGCTTGTTTTTCTTTTCATCTGTCTAGGTAGCGAAGCCGCTAAGTTATTATTTGACAGACTTAAGTGAGAAAAATGTGGTTTATTATAAAAGGTTCCATACTGTGATCCTTAAGCACACGAAACGTAAACGTATTTAAAACTATAGACAACGTGAATTAAATTATCCATCCTGCTAATTATTTCCTATTACACTGAATGTTATAAACCCTCATAGGAGGCCTATGTCCCAGCAGTGGGAACATACATGGGCTGATGATGATGATGATGATGACACTGAATGTTGAAATGGATTGATGTGAAGGTGTTAGTTGATCGTACTCATACGATATGTAACCAATATAACGAAAATGATTATCTTATATCTTTAATTCGTAGATAGCTGGACAACTGAAATAACACTTTTTATACCGATATTCCTACGGGATACGGACCTACGCGGTTTCAACCGCGGGTCACAGCTAGTGTATATCTTAAAAGACAACATTAAGGCTTACATTCTGGAACACATCAGCAAAGCTTTTTTTTATGTCACAGCTTGAGGCTTTATCCAATAGCATGTTCTTCTCTTTCATAATTTTAATTTATAATATAATCAATTTTTTGTAAAAGATGGGTCGCGATTTGCCCGGATTCAATAAACCATCTGCCTGTTGACCTTCACAAATAAAATATACATTTGGTTAAGATAATATAATCGGCGTAAAAACGTCGAAAGCTCACCTGTGACAGGTTATCACTTCATATGTTTATCGATTTATTAAAAACATGTATTATATCGAACTAAATACTTAAAAAAACCAATTCTTTGTCATGTTTATTACCACACTACAATTATTGTATTGCAAGTGGGTGATGCTCACCAATTATTAGCATTATTTTGCATAATTAAATCACACAGGTTAAAGTTGTTGCACACTGGCTGCGCCCCGCGGTTTCACCCTCGTAAGGCCGTATCCCGTATGAATATGGGGATAAAAACTTGCCTATGTGTTATTTCAGTTGTTCAGCCTATGTACGTATCAAATTTCATTACAGTTCAGCAGTTTTTGTGTGAAAGAGTAACAAACATACACACATCCTTACGAACTTGCGTTTTATAAAATAAAAGGCGAGTTGTTTCAACAAAACTAACTAAAGACTTTTTTTAGCGGATATTAAACGCGATTTACTCATTATATTATTTATCCGACGTTTCGAACACTTTACAGCGAGCGTGGTCACGGGTAAGATCACCATAATACTGCCTCATTTGCTCGTATGGCGAGTGTTGGATATGAATGCTAAATCATGAAATTATTGTTATATATTTTCATCTATTTTAATAAGTGTACAATGTTTCAATTAAATTTTTCCGTACAAAGTGAGTTAAAAAAGAGTTTAAAAGATTTGCTTACATACATACAGGTGAATCTAATAACGCGTTAAAAATGCTTAAACTTAATGAAACGATTAGAAAATTCTTAAACCTATTTATAGCCAAATTTTTTTCTGCAGGACGTAGATTTATCTTTTTTGTTTTTATCCCAGTTAAACGAGCGAAGCTGAGGCAAAGGGCTAGTTATGATATATTTGACAGTCAGGCTGGTGAAAATAAAATAAATAATGAACGTAAATATCTGCCATCTATAAATTGATAAGTGGCAATTAGTTCTTCACATTGTTATTAGGATCACGAATGATTATCGGAATTTCATTAGTGGACATCTGGTGCACGACTGTAGATTAATAATGTAACGCCTTATTGTTTGTATCTTTTGTTTCTTGCTTGCTTTTCAAGAAGATTTTAAGGGGCTTTAACAATATATTATGATTGATAACTTCCTTATAAGGCTTGTATATCGTAAACACATTGTAACTACTTTATAAATGGTCTTAATTTATTATATCGATAGCCGATCTATTAAATATAACTGAAGTTTTCTATTCTTTCAAACTTTCTCATTTATAAAGCACTAAGGCTAAGGCTTAGCCCGTAGTAGATATATAGCCACTTGCCACCGTCTTCCTCAATAAATGGGCTATCTAACACTGAAAGAATTTTTCAAATCGGACCAATAGTTCCTGAGATGAGTGCATTCAAACAAACAAATAAACTTTTCAGCGTTATAATATTTGTATAGATTTAAATGCTATAATTCTAAAAATTAAATATAACTGAAGTGGATTTTTATCTAAATTGATGAACTTTTCTCGTGCTACTTATGTTTGTATCCGCATCACCTTTTCTGATATTTTCTGAGATATGATCTTAAGAATCTTATATAATATTTAAGAAAGAGTTGAGGAGAAATGTACAGACGATCCCGACCCCAGTGAAACTTCGAAAAACTAGGTTGAAAATGATAATAAATCAAATGAATAAAAAATAAACAGCTTTTTAAGTGACAGTTAGATAAAGTAGTCAAAAAAGCTTAACGAAAAGTTACAAATAAGTTTAATCACGCATTGCATTTTTAGATAAATATCTAAAAAAGCAAAAAAAAAACACACGAAACATTTTGTAATAAAATATTTAAAATGTCAATTACACACCACTTCACTTTTCAATAATACGAAGTCAGATTTTCCACCAAAAAACGTATATATTTAAAAGTCGGATATTCGAGGTAAAGATGCTGAAATATGCAAATATTTATCAAGAATTTTTTCCAAAAATTTAACATCAATAATGAACTTAACGTATTATTTTTAATTTATGATGATCAATTTACATATACAACACAGTTTAGGTAACTGGAATCTCTTAAAACTTCTTAAATAGACGGTAATAATAGCTGAAAAAAATATCAAATATAATATTTGCTCTCGTCAAATTTATTTATTTTTATGCGTAATGCATAAAATATTTTCCTTAAGTACATCGTGATTGAAAGAACTTTTAAGGGCTCGACTTACACAGCTTCTTTTACGTTATAATACGATCAAACAAAATAACATTGTAATGTATATGAAACAAAAACAGTAATTTGAAGAGATTGAGTACGCTTTAAACGAAGTTTGCGATAATATGTCTTTATGGTACTGTCTAAGGTATATATATATGTATATATATATATATATATATATATATATATAACTATATACAGCTATATTATTTTATATTAAATGCAAAAAAAATAATGTAAAAAAATCTTGGTGCCCCAAAAATATCGAACCGCGTTCACCTTGTAGCCGACCAATTCATTGATGCTCAAATTCTTTGTTGCAAAATAATGCAAATGCCGATACTTAGCTATAATCGAAGCATCTCGGTCGAGTATAAAAAGCGGCTCGTGTATTTTATAATCATCAGTTAGACATCGTCTGTAAACTTTGATACATCATGGTGAGCTAACATTCAATTCTAATTTAAAATAAGTTGAATACCATACATCGACCATAATTTTTAAAGTACCATTAAGAATATGTATCCTTTGTCATATTTTTCGAAAGAAAAAAATTACAAAAATTGTAACAGCGATTTTTTTTAATAGTCTGATTTTTACTCTAAATTGTTCAAGCCTAAGCTAAAGCCTAAACAACTAATACGTATCCAAATTGCGAAAAAGTTGTAGACTTTATGGAATTTTCAGAAATCCTTCGTCGCCTTTTTCGCCCTTGTGGCCATCGCCGCCGCGGACGTGTCCCACGTGGTGCGCAGCGGTGACGCTGCCGCCGAAATCGTCCAACAGGATGCTGACGTGTTCCCCGACCAGTTCAAATACCTCTACGAAACCAGCAACGGCATCAAGGGCCAAGAAAGCGGTGTCCTCAAGAACGTCGGCCGCGTAAGTGCTTGCTTCAAATACAGCATAAAAATTGCAAAAAGTTTTAACTCAATATCAACAACAGAATACAAAATAACCACATTTTTGTTCTAAATCTGATGTAACTTAGAAATCGCAGTAAAAGCGATGGTAATACTTTTTGTGATACAATTAGGATGTTTATCATGAGCATTAAAGTATAATTATAATTATTTGAATTAAAATATCACAAGTTAGTGACTTTTAGAAAATATGAATTATAAGTTATTGTTACTGTGTGCTCTAAATAACTATTAATATACAGTAAAAATTAAATCCTTTGTCTCAGTAATTTATGGGCACCCTACTATGAGTATATAGTAGTATAACATAAAAGTATATTGCATAATTTATCGCTTATATCAGATTCTTGACTTCATTGTATGTAACTATATTAATGGTGTAAATAGAATGTATTTTGTAAATTCACAAATTGGTTCGTTAAAAACACAAAAAATTAATATCATACAAAAATATGTCAAACCAGTATCAATTAATTCAAATTTATTATAGGCAAAAGGAAGCGAAGCTAACAAAATAAACGAAGGCCACATCGAATGATATTTAGTTAGAGATGAGCTTATTGTACCGCAATCATTTACATAAATTAAAAATATTCACCTTGGTATTTTCTTCAAGGTCAGGTCAAACGAACACTATGTCACCACGTGACAGCGTGACCTCATAATATACGATGGGAATATATTTAAACAAAAACATTTCAAACATAGCGAGTAAAGATCGAGATCTGTTATAATTACCGTTCAGTTTCTATGAGTTCGGATAGAATAAAGAAGTTGAAACATGTTCACTATTCAGTGGTTAAATTAACGAGGAATCAATTTTCTAGGAGGATGAAGGTATTGAGGTTCAAGGAGCCAACTCTTACGTCGGCGATGACGGTCAGGTTTACTCCGTCCAATACGTTGCCAACGAGCTCGGCTACCAACCCCAGGTAAGGATCATGCATCTAGTTTAATACATCTAGATTCATCGAGTATTATCACCTTTTAGGCCAAAGCTTAGACAGTATTTTTTTATTTGCTGCTTTCAAATTATATACATCTTTTTATCATAATACATCTGAATTTCACAAAAAGTGAAATTTCATCAGAAAGCAAAATTAAGGTTCGTTCGGGTCATAATTTAAACGCAGGCCACGATCTTGTGAGATATATCTTATTATAATAAAGATGATTCGCCCACGTGTGTTGCATCAGATGACATTACCGTTTTGCAAATTGCATATTACGAAGTGATTGACGTTTTACATCTGCTGTGGGTGTAACACCTACTGAATGGCTTAATAAGAATCGATGTTTATTTAAATCATTTAATTTTCGACTTTTTTTTAAATAAATCTCCATTACTTCTTCAATTTTTGTCAAAAATAAAAACCTTATATAGATGAGCGCTTAAGTGAATTTGAATAGTGAATCAATAAACAACAGAATCATTATAATTAACATTGTTTATAAGGATATTAATTATATTATTTCTTTCAGGGTGCTCACCTCCCCACCCCCGTCCCAGTCCCAGAGTACATCGTGAGGGCGCTCGAGTACATCGCGGCCCACCCCCCCAAGGCTGACCCCACCATCAAATACTAAATTTAGAATTTAAGGATTTTTGTTATACATGCTAAACACTGCCATTCTTGTTACCTCTAGTCGCCCCGTTTAATGGAGCAATAAAAGGTTTACATTTATTTGATTCTTTTATTTATCCCAATATCAAACGTCTCAACGATAACTAATTTTAACCGGTATCAGCAACAAAAGCTTTCGATACTTATATAATGTTGCAATTAGTATCGATTATCACCTCAGCGTAAAAAGTGCTAAAAGTATGATATAAAAAATATCAGATATTGAATAAATTCGTTGCCTCAAAAGCAACGTTTAAATAAGAAAAAAATATTTTTTTATACATTTTGCCCTCCCCAAGAGTTTTAAGAGTTTTATGGTAAACCAGTATTTTTATGGATATCCTGATTTTAGTTACATCTGATATGAATACTAATAACGAAATTCACTCTATTTTTAATGATTCGCTAATTTATATTCACTGAGAGGTGTTCGGGTCACGCGATGTCGTCATCACAATGAATTTAAAACGAATTGCCTCAAAATTTGGGAAACGGCCAGGTTATTAGATTAATTATGAAATTGTATCCAAACTTGTTATTATATATTGTAACGACAATAAATCTGAGTGTGTTATTAAAGTGAAATTCCTATTTCTTATATTTAGGTTTTTTAGATACACGTGTAATAATACATAAACAATCAGTAATGAAGGATTGCAATATTCTTAAATTCGACTTCGCTTACATAGCAACGACGAAATAAACGGTCTATTTCACTTTCAGCTTCAATTCAATTAGGTCATTTATCATTATTGTGTAAAAATAAATATAGGTTCCCAGTTAGATTCATTACCGTGGCAAAAAAATAAAACTAAGTAACGATTAAATAAACGCAAAGAATATGAAGTAGAATATTCAATGCAATTCAGGACTTTAATTCATCAAGAATATATCCTGTGGACTTAAAATTAGATAAAATCCTGTAGTAATTGAGTACTCTCATCTATAATAGCTTTATTGCAAGCACAGCACTGTTTGCGTCGGTACGGTAAGACAAATATTGTCCCGCCGCCAACAGCCTTCATAGCTAATGAGTGATGTAATTAGTTTTAATGTTCTACCGTCGGATTATTTGCTTCTGTTTACTTCATTTTGGAAGTCGGGCACCAATACTTGCTAGCTAGTTGTCCAGCTGTCTAAGTACCAAATTTCATTGCAATCGGTTTAGCAGTTTTTGCGTTAAAGAGCAACAAACACACACACATCCTTACAAACTTTCTCATTTATAATATTAGTAGGATAGGATATGGACAGAGCCAGATAGAGGATTTAATAACTGTATTGACCGTTTCGGTTTTTCGATCCCTATTATAAATGCGAAAGGAACCTTAACCACTAATGCGATTTAGATGAAATTTAGTTGAAGTTTATAACTCGGAAAAACCTGACTGCTTTTTTTTTCTCTTTGATTACGCGAGCGTTTGTTGGCTTGCTACTGATGATCTCGGCGTCTTAACAAATTTAAAATTAAGTTTCCTTAATCTCGGATTCCTACTGAGAACTTCAAGGCTATTGTAAATGTAATTTAATACATTTATGCCATAAACATAATTTATTGATTTTAGGTAGTTATGTTCAGGATCTAAAATGATTAAAGTACAACTGAGTAAATTTTCATAAACCATAAACGTAGGTACGCTTTAAAAATGTTTATCTTTTAACGATGGGGAATCCGTAAACCGCATTTAGTGTAAAATAAATTAAAGCGCCCGTTGTTCGTGATAAATCTCAATAAAATGTACGTATTTATATTATCATATTTTATCCAAATTGCCGCATCGCGACTTGTGTAATTTCATTAAATGCGTTTTGAATTGCACTCAAACTATCGAATTTGGTGTTTGTGCCAAATTTGAAGCGATTCGGTTTCATTGCTCGTAGCCACGTTTGATTTGTTCATAATAAATATCTCGTAGTTATTTTCGAAAGCATTTTTATATTTGCCTTTGCACTTTCAATGTATGTATTGTATTTTTTACGGTACCCTTTGTGAGAATCTAGTTTTTTTTTATACAGATATCTGGACAGATAAGACAGCAGGCGTTTGTGTATTAATATTGATAAGTATAAGGGTGAATTTAAATGCTAAGATATGCATCGAGTGGGAGTTGAACTCACTTCGTCACTTGAATTGGACTAGCACGCACCGGGGACGGTACCACAACCCCACAGAATTCCTTTTCCATTTCTTTACTCCCATCATACATCTGTGGCGACCAGCTGACCAGCCGCACGCTGCCTTTATTCAATCCCAAATCTGAACGGTCTTCTTTTTCCATCACGCACGTAAATCGATCACGTTGGGGTCACCAATTATGTGGGTTCCATTCGTCGTCAAAGCTAGTAGCGATCTGTCTCCTGTAGGCTTCGCGAACATCTGTTACGGTCAGCGCCGGCGAGGGGGTGAAGAGCACGCAGAACCGGTTGTGCAGCTGGTCAGCTGGTCGCCACACATCCTTTCCTTATCTCTTACTTCTATAAGCTGGCAACGGCCTATCTCTGCAAATGCAAAAGTTGATTGACGGTGGTGATCACTTACCATCAGGCGAACCGAGCCAATTGCCAGCTCTGACATAAAAAATAAATGTTAATCGTTTCTTTTTGTGTCAGATTTGAATTCCCATTAATATTATAAATCCAAAAGCTTCTCTATACGTATCTTCTTCATGCGTAAACCACTTAACCGATTGGAATGAAATTTAGCAAAAGATTTGGTATGAAAAAGACACAGAACACTGTTTATTAATATTAATGTGTCTTATCTACGTTATAAAATAGGAACTATCAGTTGATCTTGAATTAATTATTTGATTATCATCAGCATCATGATGAATTTTTGACTAGGAGATTAAAATAAAATTAATTTAATATGAAATTTTATATATGATAGTCGTGTTTAAAAATCTAAAATATGTCATATACAATAAGTCTCACCTGGCTATCAAAGTGTCAAGGACATTTCTTTGTCTATAACATTGTATTCGTATTGGAATATAAATATCCAATAGATTAATCTTCATTATAAATTAATTTTGTATGTAGATTTTGTAAATGAACGTGAACAAATATTTCGTAAGCATCCATCAAACCGAACCAATCATATCGCGAAATATACATTTTATGCATTCTTATTTTGCAATAAATTTCCGACATACATTTGCGATAAGGAAATACGTCTGAGTGAAAATATTCCCTTCAAATCATTTATTTCCTACGATTTCCGTCATATTTCGCGGCACATTTATTTTTTACGAATCACATTTTTCATTTTCGCTGCTATTAGAGAAAATTTTAATATAAATCATAACTTTTACTCACATACGATATTCAGGAACATGTATATTATCATATATTTCTCTATTCTTTAAGGTATATCTACAGTTGGAAATAACACAAAAACATGCTTCAAGATATATCATGATACTGGGTTGAAAACAAAATGATACAAATATGATGATAGATGATACTTATAGATACAAATGTGAAGATACTTCTAAATACTATTTAAACCTTATCTCTCGAACTCGTGTTTATTAACCTCGGTATTATAAATCAATCGTTTTGATTTTTTTTCTGGTTGATCCAATAGTGATTAATTTTTTTAACTAAAATTAATAGATTTTTAGTCAACCACGTTTGTTTATTTCTAAGCGATGAGATATAATATGTACACAAGTATGCGCGCAGCCCTAAGCCCCAAGAAGAAATAAAAAATGTCTCTTACGAATCGCAGTACTAAAGACGATGATGAGAAACAGTACAGAATGTTATCCATATGCGGACGACATCAGATATGAAGGCTAGTATTAAATAAACATTTCGAAACGCCACGTTCTAATATACTGATACTAATACTTGAAAACACTATCTCAGTCGAAGCGATACATACTATATAACATTCAAGCAATTTCACACTTGCCGTCTCGTCCTTACTATGTCCACTACTATGATATTCACGAGTATAACATAATTGTGAATATTGAATAACAAATGTTGTGTGAACAAATACAGGTGAAGGACAAGCGAAAATAATACGTATGATATAATTATTTAAATATTCATAGTTAAGTTTATCAACCCTCATAGAAGGCCTGTGTCTCAGCAGTGGGAACATATATAAGCTGATGATGATGATGAAGTTTATCAAGAAAAATACACATCATAAGTATACGCTTCTGAGCAAACCATCATAGAAACATTGCAATGTGGCTTCTATGATGCTTCTACAATGTGCACATTGTAACAGATGCTTCGTTTAAAATACAGATAATTTTCCGGTATATTTACTGGTAAGCACAAAGTGAACTCTTAGGATGTATGTGTTAAAATAATACTATGTGTTAAAAAAATACAAATCGGTTTTAGAACTATATTTTCAAGTTAATAGTGTAAGTAGGATAGGACAGTAACTCATATTTTACAAAACATGCGAACGTTCTATGGTATTTTCGAGACTAGAATCTCGATAGGGAATATTTTTAAGTCAGTTAGATAAACCATTCATTTTCTTCACATGTTACAAGTGCAGATGACCGTAAAGCAGAGGAAGATTTAACTTACGATTTGCAAAACACAGAGAATAAAGTACATAAAGTATGTATCAATAAATATAGCAATGGACTCTTGGAAACAAAGCATAAAGAAGTAAAATGATTTAAATATATAGGAACAAACCTTGCTTGCGGGAAAAAAATCGCGTCTGAAAGCGCAATTTTTTTAAATTCGGATTTAAGAATCTTACTATCAGTTAGGTAACATAAAACACATAATTCGCCTAAGCAGTTTGTACTTGTATATGAATACTTATTTAATTATATTTGTAAAACTTTATCAGAGTTGAGCTAAGAGTTGATCAGTAATTTTATTTTCAATTTATTAAATTGCCGCTTCCTCATTTTATAATTGAATAATTGCTTTCTATTTTTAAGAATTAGGAATATAATATCAGAAAATTATATAGAATCGAGAATGTTTCGTTAATTAATAGTATGGCCTTCGAATGCACATGCATTAATATGTTTCCACGTTACGTGAGGTTTGTACTAAAACGTATTATCTAGTCGTGTTTAATGTCCTAAATGCAATTCTATTAGTTGCTACATCGCCTGTGTTTACATAAAAAGCTGTATTGTTAAATTAGGCAGAAGCGTGACAAAGTGAAAGATATATACTTGCAAATAATGCCATATAAAATAATTTACTCAAGCAATACTTGAAGAAATACAACAATACATTGTATGGATTTTGGATTATGAAAATGGTAATTATCAATTAATATGGTACAATTTCTTTTAAAGGCGTAGGATATATGCAATTGTAAAAAGGATATGGATTTCAAAACTGACGTATTATATCAAATTGTCCGACATGCCGATTTTTTATGTCAGTGTTTTTCAATCTTTTTTATTTCGCGACCCCTTTACAGGTTGAAGAATTTTGGCGACCCCCTTTTATTCGGTAAGTTTTAAAAGTAAATTGGTAAAGCTACGCGCAACTTATAGCAGAGAAATAGACTGCAATTAGAAAATGATTTGATTATTAATGTTTCGAAAATAGCACCACGAAATGACAAATTGTCGAAAAATAAACAAGCCCATCCTTCTCACTAAAATTGTGTTTTTATTGTAGTGTTAGACCTTGCCTTTTTCTTTCAGTCGGCGACCCCCCGAGTAAGGCTTCGCGACAAACAGATTGAAAAACACTGTTTTATGTTATCGTCGGTAACTAGTGGGTCGCCTGCAGTTGGTAAGCACTACCACTGCCCATGAATATTGGCAGACTTAAGGTCGTTTGCAGACCTAAAATGTGTATTGCCAACTTTAAATGGTTGAAAAAATCTCTTGTATATGCAGTTAGAATTCATACAAGTTTACATAGCCGTATTTTTTACACTGAATGTTTTTATTAGTAGACTTAAATCTATATAAGGATACCTCCATGAACATCAGTAAGTAGACCGTTTCAAAATATATTTGACTAAATCCCACATAATCAGAGTTTGAAATTTTTAATTAAAAGTTGAGACAAGTAGCATCGTCACTGGACTAGTTTGGAAGTTTTGTCATAAGTCACTTCTCTGGTTACCTGCAGGGCTCATACCGCTTTTATTAGATTACAAGGGCCCTGAGTGGTTTAACTTAGATAATTTTAGGGGCTAAATGTTTTAACTTTGCGCCAAATTTAATTTAAAACTTACTGAAGGGAAGAATAATTATTCATCTTTATGTGTCTACTGTCTTATTAAATCTTTTTTTCATCCAACTATTGAATTTCAGTTCAGTTCATATAAAAAGAAAATTAATTTAATTTAAAATAATAATAGGTGTCTACGGTCTACTTAATATAAATAACTATAGTAGGTAAGTTTTTACTAAGAGGAATATTTTACAGGAAACGCCGCGTTCCAGAAAATTTTATGGAATTACCATAGGATTATATATATAAATGTTACTGACATTAATTCTTTTATATTATATTATATTAAAATTAATCGACCAATTTGAATATATTGTATTTTTTTTTTACTATTACAATTATTATCAGTACTACAAAGCTGGATTACTTATTTTTTTTTTTGAGTAAAAGCCATCTTGAAAAGCAGGGCTTTGCGCATTAGAATACAATAGACTACGCATGCGTGAAAAAAATGGCAGCCAACAAATGACAGTTTGACACAAGCCGCATTGAAGCGTCGCGGAGTGCGTGTTTGGAAAAATAAATAAATTCGTAAAAAAATCGTTATACTTTTTAAGAAAGCACGTTAAACATGCTACAGATTGTTTCAATATAATATTTTTGCAAAAATATGAATATTTTTTCGAAATTTAAAGGTTATGTTTAGTTTCGTTGTTTGTTGTGGTTTATTTTGTTGACTTAAGTATATTCAGAGACTATAATTTTTATTGTTTGTTCTAAAACGATAGTGAGTGTAAAAAATTGTGGATGAAATTTGTGTTGTCAATTAGTGCAGCTGACCCAGATAATAAGGTAAATTTAATTTGACGATGCTAAAATAATAAATGCCGAAGCATACCTACTAAGGAATCTGTTACTTATCTTAATTATTATGAAAATTCTTAAAACAATTACTTAGATGATAGAATAAGTATATACATTTAGATACATACTCCAAAAGCTCACGATGAGTCCTTTCAAATATAATTATTTAGTAAAACTGTATACAAATATACAGTGTTATACGTCGGAATAAAACAATATTATTAATGTTTTTAAAGCATTCTCAATGATTCTGGATTATTTCTTAAGAAGATATTGATTATTGAGCTCAAAAAGATACTTTCTCCGGGGTTTCATCAACGCAAAGCATTGTAACAACATACACAAACATATATTTTTAATTTCAGATTAATACATACTAGCTGATCCGAACTGTCGTTCTGGCTTACCCTTATCGCTTAGAGATTTATAGCATAAGACTTAATCTTAAAATTACCGAATATAAATAAAAATTTTATAAAAATCGTTGAGTACGATAATTTTACACAGTTAAACATGCCACATAATTGAGTAGAAATGTTCTCTATACTATTGTAATTTAAAATAAGACAATAATCGTATAAACATCTATTATACCTTTACTATTAGTAGGGATAATTACCTATTAGCATTTTATCCATGTCGCGAACAGGGAATTCAGTGAGTCCAAAAACTATACCTGGACGTTCGGGTAGTTGAATACTAAATAGATACCTACTGTTTGTCCTAATTAGTCCGATTCAATGTATGCGGTCAGTGCACAAACGACAGACGATACTACAAGCTAATTTCGCGGTAACGCTCGAATGTAAAGCGCATTCAGTCCTGTTGCGGTTTATCCACACTGCTAGTGCAACGCTATACAAATTGCCACTCGTTTATAACAAGCTATTTGTAAATTTAAAGCGTTGTAATGGCTTTATTTAGTGGATGGTTTGGGATTGAATGAAGGTAAATAAATATTATTAGAGGTCACGATATTTATGTGATAGTCACTTTCTGTTTTTGAAACGTTCGATCTCCGCGTTTGGCAGTTCCTTTAGGCGTTTCTTTTTCTTTGAAATCTGAAACACTGCTATTTATCTTTCTGTCCAGTTTTTTGTTAATTTTACAATTAGAAGGCATAGTACGATATGGGTCACTGAACTGAACATTCAGTGTATATAATATTCTTTTAAGTATGAATTTATGCGTATAATCGTATAATCTAAAATAACATAATAAAATAAAATAAAGAAAGAAAACAATTACTATATGCAATTAACCTTAAGTGTACCTAATGTAAAACAAAATTCTTTTTAAAATTTGCACCCTTTTTAAAGCCCCATAAATTCGTTACAATTTACATTAACGATACTGATAAGACAAATATTATGACGCCTGTTACAGCGTCTAGCAAACTTGCCTCAGCTATTCTTTGATGACAGGATTCCTAAAGTATGTGTTTAGTTGTATTAAAAATAATTTTCGTTTTATACAATATCCTATAACAAAGAACAAAGGCAGACCTTCATGCATTATATTAGTTGAGAAGTAATGGAAGCGTTTATCAGTCGAAAATATCATAAATCGTTCAGTGTTTGAGTCTGAGAAGGTAACTTTGCCAAAAAAGAAAATTGTCTTGAGATGGTCTAAAAATAAAGATATTTACATCTGAGCTTTTTAGCATACCTCATATTATGTTACTTCAAGAAAGTCGTCTGTTTTGTGATTATTCGTTGTTAATTCATTATCATTTACTTAATTGAGCTTTTAAAGGTTATTTTCTACCATCGGTGTAATTTTAATATTTAAATTATTCATTTGCCACTAACAAAATCTTCTTTTGTTAGTGGCTTCACCCAACAGAGGGACTGCGCAATGTCCAGTGTAAGTGGAAGAGTCAAGACTCAAATTGTAGATAAACCGACTGATGTTATAGTGTCATTTAATATCAAAACAAAATCGTAAACCTCAGTAGCATCATTGACAGACCTCTTTTTATGATGATAACTTTACATATTATCCAGTGCTGCCATGACAGTAAATGAGATAATTATTCCTTGTATTTAGGAAACTTAGTATCTACCATATCAATTTAATTTTTTATTATTTCGGATAAGTTATTTGTAAAATCATAATAAAATAGTTTAACTAATTTTATATAAGTAAAACATAATTCTAAATACCTAACAACATTTTTATCAACTGTTATACTGACATTATTCTTTGTACTTAAATATATATATATATATATAACTAGCTGAAATTAAAAGTTGGCTATGTGTTATTCCACTTGTCTAGCTATCTACGTACCAAATTTCATTGCAATCAGTCAGTAGTTTTTAGTTTTTACGTGAAAGAGTAACAAACATAAATACATCCATCCATATTTACAAACTTTCGCGTTTATAAACGCGCAAGCCAGTGTCATCTAACAACTTTAAATTAAACTATTTAATGGAACTTTAATTAGCAAAAACTTTCAAACGGCAGACTGAAATTTTCGAATAGCTGACATAACATTGTGGACGTCTTGTTTTCCGTCGCATTTTCTTGTTGAAAGTAATAAATAATGCCGACAAAGCATCTTGAATGTGGTTTTTGCATGCGGGCCAGCCACGATTCGACAGCGGCTCGGGGCCCCTCATTAATTTCAAATTAAACATTCTCTACGCGAAGGGCATGTAATATCTATTGTATTTATTTTTCTAAAATAACTCGGCTGTTATGTCGATGTTGTATTTAAAGTTTATGAGGTATACCGTATACCTAATCTCAATAAAATTAATTATTGGGCCAAATAATACAATTGTTCGGCCAATGATTTTAATGAAACTTCTATGCATTTAAATGTTACACTTTATTGTATTCCTTTCCTTATATGTTTATTTCTTTTTGACAAAGGAGTGGGTCGAATGATGGTAAACGACCAGCATCGTCTATTAACATTTGCTGAGGCCTAAGAATTGTTGATTTAAAGATGGCATGGCATAATCCTTGCAATCTCTTATCCAAGAATTGGAAACTTAAGGGAATAAGAGAGAAGGAGGGAATTATTGAAAATAAAGTGTAGGACTGGTAAGGCGACTATAAGGATATGGTACTGTGGCTTCGCCTCTCGCGGAACTAAACGCATTCGCAAATCGCATGGTACTTACGCCGACCCTGCGAGGGTGCGGTACCCTCTTGGGTGCGAGCTGGACCCATGTGTGCCAAAGCTTGAAGTTCGACTCCCACATTCAGATACAAATCTATATTCTGAAAAGTTGGTTACAAGTAGCTACTATATCCAAGTACTATTATAGAAAAAATATACCACAAGTATCATAAACATAACGTGAACAACCGAAAATACAAAATACATATTGAACCTTTTTCAATTATGAGCACTAGAGTTAGTTTTACCTACAAACTAAATGCTACTTCCAGTCGATTCATAAATAAGTTATTTCAAGACCAGACTGCAGCTTAACTTGATCTAACTTCAGAATAGTTTGCAAGTGTGGTATCGTTTGTGCTGATACGATCAATAGATTTTCAGTCGCAATATGACTGGGTCCATTTAACGAGCTTAAGTTATAATTGTCTTGCTGTATATTAAATTAAATTATTATGCACGAATTTGGTAACTAATTAGCTTGATATATTGTAGATAGGAGAATTTTAGAAACCACTGGATATACTTAGTTTCTTCATCATTTATTCTACGAGTATCAACGAACGCGCCATGCACAGATCTATATCTGTTAATGATATGAATTTTATTTGTGTCATCCCGGACTAAACCAAAAATGGTTTAATAAGAAAATATTCATCCTTATTTTAATTATGTGTGTGGGTGTGTGTAATATAATTATACATATTTTGACGTCATCATCGTTTCGTTGTTGTCATATCCGATATGTATCTCTTTAAAATACTTCTACAAATACAGTGTTCACACGTTGGCCAACCTTTTTTGTCTTCTGCAACAAAAAACAAAAAAACAAAAAAGCACATATTACACTGCCATCGGTGAATGTATCGCAGCAAATTCTGTGTAATATATCCATTTAATTCCTCTATTATTTTCGAATGCTATTTATAAATAATGTCCACCGTCATAATTCATCGTTTTAAGCGACGCTTCCTCGTGTCATGCGAATGGTCATTCCTCTCTTTATTTGCCTTTCATTTACATACCTGATGGATGAAACTGAGCGTGTCTAGCAATGAATTTTATTACGGTGAGCTTAATTAACATCCATGTCGCTAATGAAATAATGTGAATGTTTTTAAATCATTATCATTCTCAACGTCGGTAGATGTCTGAAAATAATATTGATACTATCAGCTTTGCTTTTTTACGCTTTAAAAGGAATTTATAATGCACTTTAGTGGAGATATAGGGATAAAACTAAAATGGAGGCACGATAAAGCGCATAGGTACATAGTTTCTATTATAATTAATCAGTGCGTTTGCGTAAAAAGATTTTTGGTTTAACTTTTAATAATTTAATAACAGTATGAAATGTGGGATATATTATACCTACCTATTGTAGAGTGCTACAAATGCTTTTAAAAATTGTGTGTTTATTTTAATTGGTTATGTATGCAGAATGGAATTATCTAAATTATACAATTAATGTACAACTAGACTATATCCGAATCGCTACACCATGGTAGTTTGGTAAATATACAATATACTTTTTTGAGCATTTACTAACATATTAAAGGTTTTTACAGTTATAAATGAAGAATTTTAGCTATTATTTCATTAAAAATGGACTATAATCTGCATTGAAATAACTTCAATTGTAAAAAATTTAAAATTATCTTCTGTAAGTTGAAATATCGTATAGTTAATAACACAATTGTACTTACCATTTGACATTTCAGTATTCACAAAACAAAATGCGAACGCGAAAAATTAAAAAGGTTCGTAAAGAATTAAATAACAGAGAAAAATAGTAAATACGTAGATAATAAAGGTTAAATAAGTAACGACCGGCGCTTAAGGGTAACAATTTAAATAAATAACAAAGGTAATTTAAAAGCCAGAAAACCTCCAGTAATCAACGGAGCCCAATAATTGAAACCATTGAATATATTTTTGGGACGAGTGCATCCGATTGGCGAGCAGAATATGAATATAAATTGAAATTAAATTCGGCAGAAAGAGCGATTAAAAATTTGAAATATTTCAACCCGAAATACTACTACTCGGCTGTAATAAATGTTTCTGAATTCTATTTGATAACGAGATGAAACAATTTCATGTTATAGGTAGTGGATATCTATTGTAGATGTATAGAAAATGTTCACGTACGCTTTGCCCGAAACTCGGTTCAGTAATAAACCCGAGTTATTGTTTGGTTTCTCAATAAACGCATCTCGAATTTGTATCATCTTTAATCATCTTTAATTCAATATGGAAACGTCTTAAAATTCAATAACATTTTTATAAGTCCTATGTCCAATAATGACCCTCCATAATATTATGTTTCGGTGAAATATAGGTGCATAAGCCTAAATACATTATTTCACGGCGAACCAAATGTCGTAAATTATATATTTTAACTATCATTACACATAATAATTCATGATGGTCATGCACAAATTTTCAATTAGCATAAACGTTATCCGATTAATGATTTATTAAATGAATAAATCAAAACGACGTAAAATTAATGCGGTAAGGTTGTGCTGAACAACGGGAAATTAGCAGAAACAATACCAGGGATTTCGATTTATATTTCATCTTGTTCACTGCAATTTCATGATCAAAAGTATTAACCCCTTTAATTTATTATGTATTATTTAGAGAAAATACCGTTACTAAAGATAATATCATACTATATGTACTAGCATTGCATAAGGACCGCTTCCATTGTTCAATCAATACAATGGCGCTTATGAAATTATTTACAGAACATTATAAGTATGACTACATATTGAGTAGGTTTATCGTTTGCTGAGAATAGATAGTCATTTGATAATAACAGCGCATCTTATACATGTAAACCGAAAGGCTCTTGCAAGTTTGATGCTAATAGCAGATATATCCACATATAATTAACGTGAGATTTTGAATTCAAGGCTTCATCGGAAATTTCATTGAGGAGATCATCTGGGTAGGTTTTTTTCTAAAATTACGGTATTTGTTAAGAAATCGCTTTTCAAAACCTATAATGGCAGTCTATTGTCGTCGCAGCATTCTTCTTATTAATTGAATGGATCTCCACAGCGCAGTGCTTTTCATGTTCTGTCTTCGTAGGTTCTTTTGTTAATCAGTGTACGTTTTGGTTTCTTTGATAGTTTTTTTTCTGTACAAATAATAATAATATGCGAATTAATTTTTATAATTCACATATAAAGGTCGGAGTAATGCAACACGTACAATACATTCAGCTGTTTTCAGTTAAAAAAATATGAACAGGCGAGTATTAAAAACTTTATATTTTTGTATAATATTAATGCGACAATATTGAAAATCGTCATGATTTTTTGACGTAATTCTCAAGTATGCGGTGTCAAAAGGAAGTCTTTATGCCACGTCTCAAAAGTTGCCGTAAGATCCTTACGCGTAACTCTGACATAGTAGCTTTGTTTGCAGGTACTCACTTAATCCGACTACGGAAGCGCGATACGCTTGCAAGATTATGGATATAATCTTTAACTTTGTGAGTTTTACTAAGCAGTGAGCACTGAGTGGAATGAGGCCATTTATTAGTATGTTAATTTTATGACATATAAAATGATATTTCATAAAATAGAGCGATAAAGTCTGATTAATTTTGATAAAAAGGAGCGGTCGGACTCAAGCCGATGGTGGTCGATCGTTTAGATTTTCGATGGAAGAGGCCTTTGTCCAACAGTGGACGTCTAAAAAGGCTACAACGATAGCGTTTAAACTAGATAAAAATACAGAATATGTAATTTAAATATGACATAAGTACCTATAGATTATTTTATTGCTACTTAATTTACAAAAAAAATCCAAAGGAAATTATAGATACAGTGCCTGTACAGAAATTGTGAGCAGTGAGTTAATTAACGATATCAGTTAAAAACAGTTAGTGCGCTAAATTAACGACACAGCGGCCATTTTCCATATAATGGAATCTTTTTAGTCACTAAAGACAGCACTTCAGCTTAATGAAGTGCCATAATTCATTTTGACGCTTCTAAGGGATGGTGTGTATAGTGTCGGTACGGGAGTAATTAAATTTTCGAGGTTGTATGGCTCTTTTACTTGGTATTTGAAAAGCTGTGCTCCAATGTATTATTAAATTTATAAATTTTAATCGCTAATTAATCGCGATCCAACTCGTATTTCTTTATTATTTACTTAATACAAATTAAACTCAATCATAAATTATATACAACATTGTACCTAATGAGTTGAAAATATTATGAAATCTATAAGCAAAATACGTTGTTAGCTGTCGTTTTGAGTAGCACTTTAAGTTTAGTTTACAAAGTAACAGTGAGACTGTGGTACATTAGGCGTCGGATAATGATGAGCATGATGTTAATAATTTAAAAGATGTTACTATTAGAAATATCAGTTTCATAACGCAAGATATTATTAATCATGCAATAATGCAATAATGTATGTAGTATTGAAACCAGATTTCATATAATTTTTGTGGGTTCACTGGTAGGTATGTTGTATACAAGACATACTTGTATTAAATACCTGGACTTATAATCGAAATAATGTATGTTTAACAACTTTAGACATATTCAGACCTTTTTCTGATTCCCATTAAAAGTTAAAACACTTTTTGTCCCTTAAACTTTGTTATCAGTTAAATGTTTAAAAATCAGAGTGCTCTACGTCCTTGTAAAAAGGGCTCGTAAAATGCTTACCTTAACGAGCCTTAAGATAAGAGAGCAATGATAATGGCGGCCTTTTGCACATAAAACTGCTCAACATAATATACAAAATAGATAACTTTGTTATCTTCCTAAAATGAGCGTCTAAGTATAGGCTCTAAATGGAAAGGTTAAATACTCAATGCTATAATGTTTACAATCCAAATTTATTTTTCCTTATTTAATCATGATATTTTCAGCTGTATTAGACACATATTTTAGATATAAATGTAAAACAGCATAGTCAAAAACAAGTGCAACAATTTGCGGGTTTGCGAATCAAGTCCAGAATAATTTCTTATACCTTTCGCGTTTTGTATATGTTTAGTTACGTCATAGGTATACTTTGAAGAACGCATATTACGCGCGCACTGTTCTTAGCATATGGTACGCCTTGCGACACCGCCCTAACAATCCCTATAATTCTGTGCGCGTACAAAGGGCACACGTTAGCGCGGCGCTGTTCCACCAGCACTTAATTGCCTCATTACATATTCGTGGCTTCCATCCATGACGGCACGCGTCAATTTCCTTACTAATTGCATACAATATTGAGATATTACTTTAATAGTGTATGTATGTTAGATTGTCCAGGTTGAAAAGCTTTGCGTGGGTAAAATCATAACAATATATTAATGTGGTGATTGATAATTACATATTTATAGTGCAATCACAATACGCGATGATGCTATATACGAAGTGCTTTTTGTACGCCAGTGGGTAACTGGGCTGGTGGTTCGCCTTATGGTAAGCGTACACCACCGCCCATGAACATTTGCGAAGATAGCGCCTCTGCATATGCGTAAGCCACTTTAAAGCGGTAAGTGATAATACAAGAATTGACGACGGGAACCAATGAATGAATTGGCGGGCGAGGAAAACGATACAGGTCTCCAGCCCGTTTTCTATTATGACCGATTACTTTACTTCCTACTAATATTATAAATGCGAAAGTTTGTAAGGATGTGTGTGTGTGTGTGTTTGTTACTCTTTCACGCAAGAACTACTGAACCGATTGCAATGAACGTAAATAGCTGGACAACTGGAATAACATATAGGCAACTTTTTATCTCGATATTCCTACGGGTTACGGACTTACGCGGCTGAAACCGGGGCGCAGCTAGTTATAAATATTTTAATAACACGTTAAATTTAAAAGTGAGCACACATCTCTTGTTTTGTGTTTGCGATTAAATATCATACGTCTTATTAAATTTAACAATCTAATCAGGCACATAATTTTAGCGAGTTTTCAAATAACGTTTTATAAGTACCTACCTACATAGCATGCATTTCTAATAAATTAAATTTCATACGTTACAAAATGATCAGATATTAAACTAGGTACTCTGTGCGCTGTAACAAGTACCTACCTAAATTCACATTGCACGGTGTTCCAATTTAGAGAGTTGAGCAAAGTTAAAAGTTCCCGAATGGTCTAAAACGAGCAAAGTTTTGCTAGACTGATATCTGTATTTGCTTTAACGTTTTGTTCATTGCAAAGTTCTAGGAATTTGCAGTATTTCATGTATTTTTTTTATTGATTAGCATTGTTGGTAAGCGAGTTTCTGAAAAGGTATACACGATACACACATGAGATAATTTGTTTACTGTTGCTCTTTTTTTTCAACCGGCGTTTTAAATTTTATGATCGCATCCTATTTTTAATTTTCTTGAAGACATTACATTATATCATGTAACCAATATATAATTTTATCAAATTGTGTTACGATTATTTTGTATACTCACTCTGTAAATCAAATAAAAAAAATCATAATTTCTTTTAGTGCTTCACGCACGTAAACATTAAATATTAAACATGAAATCTGAGTTTATTCCGTATTCGTATACATAAAATGAAACAATTTCTTAACGAAACGCGTCACCTAAGTAGGTAGTCTCTGTGCTAAATGGCTTTATCCATATTAATATTAATATTTTGTGAGGTAAGCCTGAGTGCTTACATTAGTATAACAGGTAATCTGCGTTAAGATGCCCATCTGAGCGTTTCTCGGATTATCTTTTCGCGTACGTTGTCTTGAAATTTTCGTATTATTAGAGAAAATTCGTTTTATAGGCGATTCCGTACAATGCTGATTGGTGTTTTGAAGTTATAAAACGTCAATTGTTTGTTTCATTCCATTCATCTTCATTCAAATTGAATTTTTAATATGATGTATCTACAAAGCGGATTACAAACCTATGTGGTACGCGTAATGGACTGATACAAATGAAAATTAGATATTTTACGTTCCAGAGGTCGAACGGGATTCTTACGATGTATGTACTTGAGTTGTATTGTAGTAATGAAGACGGACCTACCTTTTTAGAAGATCAATTTGATAATAGTAGGTACTAGAATAATATAAACTCTAGATGAGTTTATATTATTAAGTTGGATCAAACTGCACATGGTGTGCAAATATGTTTAAAATCGGTTAAGTAGTTTAGGGGTCCACCGCGGACAAACTACGTGACACGTAATATGTCTTAAGATTTGACTATAATTTTTCTCTATTACTATTTACGCATGGCTGACATCTTTCTAATTGACGACGCAATAACAGTTATGAGATTGACGTTGATATATCTCTATCTCTCTTTGTGTGTGTGTGTGTGTGTGTCTTGTGTGCAACGTGGCACTCTTGCGGATGGACCGATTTTATAGCAGTAATTTTTTTTTAAAGCCAGTTCTACTGCGGATGTTCTTAGCTATGTTTAATAAAACTGACCAATGATGCCGGCCACCCCAAAATGTCTGATCAAAATATTTTTTCAAAACTCCCACAAAATAGGTATCAAATGAAAGGGCAAAATAGGTATCACATTTTAAAATATAAATGTTACAAAAAATACAATTTTTATCAATAACAATCGCCATACAAAGCACTTATGAAATGCTTTATTATGTAACTAAATAGTGCGTAGTGATCTAATTATTGATTGATTACTCGCGATATATTATTGTATGCCGTTATGAATAACATAATAAACAACATGATCTTATCCCATAAAGTTATAATTATATGTATTATTGATAAAGAGGAGCACCTTGATCATCCGCACTCAATGCACTATAACAACGCAACGCGATATATCACGCTGTATGGCTATTATCGCATGCTATTTGTTCTAAATTATCTATTTATTTAATTTTTTATCATTCACATTTCCGGAAAAAGTTAGTTTTGAGAGGATCGTCATTTATTTCAAGAGTTATTTTACATATACGTTACGTGTGTTACATGGTTCAAATGCTTAAAATATTATGTAGTCTATTTCTTGATACCTTCCACTGTCCAATGATTAATTTTGTTTTGAGTCTACTAATTAAGATTATTAACATCGTAAATCAGTTGCTTTCTATTATATTACAAATTATGTGTGCATTTTGGTTTGTTCGTGGAAGTTAATATGCTATATATTGCATATAAATCAATATGCAGTGTGGTTCCAGCTTCTGCGTTTCCACTAACTTGCATATTGGAAGTTCTACCTTGTATCTAATGAAGTTGTGTAATCCTAGTCATATGTTACCACGGCGATCGGATGATATCATGCATGTTTAATTAGCTTTCATTATCTTCAAATTTAAAATGGGTACGATGTGGTCACAATCGGTATATGGTTAGAAGTGATTGGGATGAAGAATTCACCAATAAATTACTATTACTTCGCATCACCCAGTATTATTAAAGGCTTTAAGGTAGCAATGACGACTGTAAATAAAGCTTCTTATATTATTGGTGTTAATAAATAGGTTTCTAAGATCGTTAGTGGAACGCCAATGGTGGCACACCTTCGCTTAACAACATCCAATTTATATGCTCCTTGTACTAACGATATAACTTGTAATGAATGGATCCGTAAACAGGTGGACTAAACTTTGCGGCCAATGGACACAAACTTGTGCTTGTATAAAATTAAGCTGCGATCAAAACGAGCCAACTGCGTCGTGCATGTGCTCAGGGCATGGGGACACTTGTCAAATTTGTTGACATCAAACTTGCGGTGTTTACTGTTCTCCTTGAGGACTCGTCGCGGACGCGTTCTCAAAGATTTGGGACATTGTAAGAATTTGTAGCAACAAAAAGGATTACATACAGCATCTCAAACGCGTTTTATAGAAGAGTTTAGTTCACATAGCCACGCAAGTTGCATCGGATGTTCACATCATTATAACTGGTTTAATTCATGCAAAAGAATTTTTTTATTTACTTATCTAGTTGAAAAAAAAAATAAAACATATGTTTGTTCATCTACTACATACCAGTTCTGTGACTATCACAAACACTTTATTGAAACAAGTTTTTATAAGTAGCTATCCGTGAGTACATTTTAATTCATTGGTGCGAGTAAAAAAATCTAACCCATGATGTAGGCTCTAAAAGGTTGACTCAGATCCATCCAATTACCTACGTATAAAACCACGCATTTTTTATGGCACGAACGCAAAGGTGTTACAGAGTGAACTAAATGAAATACTAATGGCTGTTATTTGTGAGAGGTCGTAAGATTGTGGAGAGGCTTTGAGAGAAAAGTGATATATAGTTAGGAACGTCTAAAAACGATTGAGCGCAGCAACTGATTAGTGGCCGTACGAAAATACGATATACTCGCGTACGAAACCGCGGGCAAAAGAAAGTATTTCTATAGAAAATTAGTAAAGGCAAAAGAAAGTATTTCTATAAAAAAAAGCTATAGCTTATGCGTGATTCTGATACATTAGCCATAACTATCAATCAAGCCAAGTATTATCAAAAGCTGTTCGGTTGTTAAATAGTTCCTCCCATTTTCGCGCTTTTTAAGCTTTCACGCTTAGTATATTAGTAATTGATAAGTATGATTTTTCCGTTGAATCAATACTCGACGTACTTATTTCTAGTTACCTTAAGTTAATTTTTGACAAGCTCATATTCTTAAACAATCTGCATGAAAGCTCCCAGTGGCGGGAATCGTTGTCTTTGCGTTTTGTGAGTTGCAGGAAAAGTTTTAATTAAATTGAATCGTTCCAAGACTAATTAGCATTAACTTGACATATACGAGCAGTTTAGTGAAATGCGAAGCCTTAATGCGTTTCATATATGTATTTCGTAACCCTAGAAGGATTCGCTTACTGGATGCGCATACATTAATTAGTACTTCAGTGTTACGACACTCGTAACCTTTCCAGAATGAGAATATTTATTTATTGTCACTTCTTAATGATATTAGCATAATCTTATCTATTTTAACTCCAATGTTTACAGTTTCTATTGTTCTGTTGCTGTAATGAACACTGAAACGGAAACGTAACGTAACTGTTAGTGGGTATGTGAATAAAGAAAACCTTGATTAATTACATTGCGGCACCGTGTCAAAACAAAAGTTTCAACTGCATTAATTTTAACTGTTTCCAGTCACAGTACGTTATAGATCTGACAAGAGATTATGCTCGTAACGTCGACGGGAATTAGAAAACTGTATATTTTGTTTAATTGCAGTGGTGTTGCGTTTTTGTAGGCTTCGCAACTCGCATCGTTTGTTAGTGTTTTTTTAAGGAAGGAAACGTTTTAAAGACATGATGGCACGCTCGTGGTCCTGATTCTTACGAGGAATAATTTTAGCAATTGACTTTTTGTAAGTAACAATTCTTTAAAAGTGTTTCGTTTGGCTTTACAGGAATCTCAGATTTTATTATGCTTGAGAATAAAATTGTTACACGACGACTTAGTTAGATGACGTCTTTGTGGTTGTTTATGATAAGTTTGGTTTTGGTTGGTACCATATTACCAAATACTTCATAAATATTCAGGTATATTATGAATATAAGATTTCTTTAATACATAAAATCTTTGATTTCTTCCATTCTAGAGCGTTTGTAATCACACAATTAATGTGTCATTAAAATATCGAACATTGTAGATTACCAAAATAGTTAAGTAAGTAAAATATCTGACAATAAAAAAATATTGTATTCATATAAAGTCGAAGAGATCTTCTGACTTTTTTTATGAACGTAATTGGTTCTTATCTCTTTTCCTTTTGTGAGGTTGGATGTCTTCGAGGATTGAATTATATTACTATGACGGGCCGAATCGCTTTTGGGATAAGATTGGAAAATATTAAGTGATTATTCAAAGGAGGCTTGACCCGACTTTTTTTGTAATGCGAAAATCCGATGTTATCCAATTGTGTATATTATTATATTTTCATTAAGGATGCGAGAAAAAATTACGGGAGAACATTTATTGTTTAATTATTTAATATTGAACTGTATTGTTTCTTTGTTTCGGTTGCCTGGAAAAGATGGCTCTGTAGCCATAAGGTAGCCTATTGTTCAATTTGTATTTTTATTCTGTACTTTGTATTATTTCCTTTTGGTGTATACAATAAAGTATCATTTTTTTTTAATTATTCAGTGTGAAAAAAAGCAAGCAAGTATCAATATGATAACACTTCTTAAATTTAAACAACTATTTGGTATTTCCAAATATTTTAATGATCATGATTGAAACATTACTTTTGGCGATAGATCCAGCGATGGGAAAAACCATTATGTTTTAAATCTAACAATTTATCTTTTATTGTAATAAAAGATTCGCCTTTTAACATTGTACAAATTTTCAAATTATAATAATACTAACCAAGTAAAAAATAAATAAGAAATTATTGTAAAATCGGTCTTTTATTACTTACTGGTTGTTCGCCCCGGGTAATGTCACTCAGTGATGATGCAGCTTTATAATGGTGAAAGAATTTCTGCAATCAGTCCAGTCATATGTGGACAAGTATATTTAATATATCTTGAACACATATCTACATTTTCATCATTTGTCTAGATCTCTTGCAGCCTGATTCCCGTCAGATCAAGATGGATACTTAGTATGGCAACGAAAGATTTGTTCACTTTAATCAATGTTATTTCGTTCCTTCTATATTGGCTAATAATTGGAAATTGTAACCATTTAAAACTTCTTTGTTTTAAAACTATTGCTATTTGGCGTAAGTTATGTTAATAGAAAGTATACAAAATCGTGCATTATGTGTACTTTTTATGGTACTGTATCTATTGTTTTTTATTGTTCTTGAAACTTATGGAATACAAAATTGCATACATCGTTAATTTTCGAAATTTCTTTTGCATCATTGCATAGATTTGCATATAAGTATCTCGTCCTCTGATTATTTTCTTTTGATATTTTCTTTTTTTTGATATCTTTTTTCTTTTGATTTCATGTAACTAAAATAAATTTTAATAACTATTATTTTTGGGTCTATAACACGTCCATATTGCATAACAAACAGTGAGCATAAAGAAGGATATTTTCTATGAGAATTAATGTTCGAATGCTAATAAATTGTGGTTTATCATGGAAAACGCTTTATTTTTTTAACTTTGATTTGAAATCACCATTAGAAGACTTCACTTACTGACAAAACGGATATTACTATTCCATTGCTTTGGATGAAGCATCAAAATTAATTATTCGTACTTACCTATATATAATTTTAAAACGAATTTAATATTGATATAGATACAATTATTCATTAATAATCGTCCCATTAATCATATTCGCTGTCGCACAATACATATTTGAATTGCGATGCGTACGACGAGATTTCCAAATGGAAGCTTTACGGCAGCCGTGGTGCTTCAGGTTTAACTGAAAATATAAAACGATTGCGTTTTGAATAATTTATCAATATTATTCATTACTTGCGAACCCTTTCGCATTTAAGCGCCGACGCTTCTCCAACTTTTATTGTTGCCGCTTTCTTTGGAAACTTGACACAAATTGCTTCGCGCCATCCTATTTCTTTTTGCGCCTTGAGAGTGGTACTTCTCCTTCCATCGGTCGGTATGGCACGTTGTACTTGCTTTGTAATTAATGTATACAAATGGGTGCAGTACATTGGCGTATAATTTATTTTCTTATTAATTTATTATTTTTAAACATTTCGTTTTTACTTTTTTTTTTTAATAACGTCATTTGACTCAGGAACAGCGGACCGGGTTTTAATGATTTTATTTTCATTGTATTTTTGTCTATTCTTCTCTTCTAATATTGTGTAAGAACATGAATTGTGTAGTATTTTAATTGAATTTCTAACGTTTCGGCGATTAAATACATAGTGAAACATGAGGACTGTGGGTGTTTGTTAAATTTAAACAAAGGATAGTAGGTACATCTGTCCCAACAATTTGTTTGCCCACGCATAAATCAATATTCCATCACACACTTACGTCATTTAACATGAAATAAATTATGAAGTTTACATTGTTAAGCTTCATTTAAATGAAATAATGAAGGATATGATAAAAAACGTTTCACTGATATTTATTGCTATTACAATTTTTTTCTCAAACTAAGTGCATTTTTGCAAAATTTTTGTAATTTTGTTGTTGTTACTCGAAATCACCAGGAATTTCAACCGATTGGCGTGATACTTGTGTGTTTGATAGAAAATTGCTGTAATTTGGTCTCATCTTACGTATCGTTATCGTGATTTTTTCTTTAGTACGATACAATTGGAGCACAAATTAAACTTCCTTATCAGTTCTACAATTGTCATATTTCTGTCATGCCGATAGTTCTCACATGTAACTTGTTCCCATATCGTGATATCTTCGTCATAGCGCAGCGTAAACAAACAAATTTCGGTCGGCGACCTAAGCCAACGGTTATGTTAGGGTGTGTAAATAAACGGCGATAATGAACCTAATTGACCCACAGATAACGTGAAATGCAGATGTGCAGAGGAAAGAAAGCTATGCGTCATAATATTACACAGATTGTTATTCTTATCACCGTAGTATTGTATATGTTGTATGTGTTATTTATGCTGTTGTATTTGTACTTGGTTGTTAAATATATCAAGAATAAAAGTAAACAATAGACAGTAGAGACTATTGCAATTTCATTCTTTTTTTTTTCTTTTTTGTTTTATCAAATCGCACTAATAGGTATAGCGGAATAGTGAACCAAAAAGGTTAGTTATCATTTAAATATTGAGATAATGTTATTAATATATTATGTTTAAGATACTAGATTCGACGCGTGGTTAGCCCGCAGTTGTCGCGGGCAAAAGCAAGTATTTCTATAACTTGTTTTTATTATGATTCTGTAGTTTTTACATTTACTTACATTTATACATTGGTATTAACGTTCATGTTTCATTAGAAATATAAACAAAATCAGCTATTCACTTGAATATGTCATTAAATTCTGAAAAAAAAAATTTAACAAGAAAATAGGCTATACAATTATCACTTTTTTTTACATATGTTGTAATGTTTGAGATAGGTACTTTAGAGGTTTCGTAATTCATCTATTCATAAATAAATTTATGTTTGTCAATGGTTCCGTAGCAGAAAAAATAAATAAAAATAATCGTTATTATAAAAACAGACCAATGTACAGCCTAATTTTTTTACATTTATTTTTGTTCCTCACATCATCACCTTATATATATTGCCATTTCAGCGACACAAGCCTCTCTTGAGGGATCAGGCTATAATCCACAACGCTGGCCTAGAGTCAATTGGCAGGGTTCACATGTCGTTGTACCTTGGTTTCGTGGATATACCGGTTTCCTCACCATGTTTTCCTCCACCATTGCAAGCAGTGGTGATGTGGATAATGCGCAGATTTAATGAATAATATGTTTATTTCCTGTAAAAACTATTTATTTCGAGACCAGGGACCAGGAGCACCTGGTACCTGGGCTCGAACCCGCACTTCAAGACTAAACCACCACTGCTTTTTTCCTCATTCCACTATTATTCTCATTAAATATATAATATTTCGTAACTTCCCCTCACAATTCTCGACTGTTCTGTTGTTAGGCGTTTTTTTGTGATTAAAGGTCAACCTTGTTTATCGTCAACAAAAAACCATTTTTTCATAACGAGCCTGAGTATTATCAGATGGGCTAACAGGATGTACTGATAACATGTACCAATAAATGACCCATGCACAAGCAATTTATTTTTTAAAAAGAGAAAATTAACTAAATTTAAGAACGTTATAATTTTTTGCGGGTAGGTAATCTGATAATGACGTACATGCATCGCATGCCACGTGTTACTTGTAGTGATTATAAAATAACACATTTGAAGTAATTTACACGCTAAAGAACAAATTTGAATTTGAATTAAAAATTTCAATCGATCTACCTACTTACGTGTTACATTGAGATGTTTGTACAAGTGTTATTGACACATGTGTTTTAATTTTGTTAATTTCAATTATCTATTTAATGTGTTTGCATACAGATTACGTGCGTTATGCTAATGTAAAATGGAGTTGAAACAACTGATTTATTGTTACCTACGTATAACAAATATTATAATTTAAAAAAGTAGAAAAAAAATTAAATTAGTAACTTCTGACTATAAGATGAGTCCATTTACTATAAAAATAGACCTTGGTAGTTCATTTTTCGTGTCATGATTTTATACAAATATTATACATTCACAATTTAACCGCGGTCGCAATAAAGTGTAACGTGTTCGGAACATCCGCGTCGGTATAGACAATCATGTCCAAATTCTCTTACTTTCTACAGAGACTATGATATTTGTAGTGAATTAATTTGAAATCCTAATCACCTCATCTGCTTATAGTGCTGCGACTGATTGCAGGTCTCACATAAAAAAAATGTAGTTGTAGTAGCGAATTTTAAAAGAGATAGGATGAAGACTTTAAGACAGGATTTAATTTATAAATTACAATCGAATAATACGACAATAAACCACTTATACAGACGATTGCTAATGCCAGTAAGGATTTATGGTATGTATTCAGCTGTGGGGCTGCACAGTACATCGTTTTAAAAAAAATGTTAGTCACTCAAAAACATTATATATACTCCTTGTAAGTACGATTGTAATGGTGATCAGCAACGCGACTTAAAAAAAAAATCAAATACATGCTCATCATCATTGACTTCATCATGATAGGAATGTTGGGTGTATCCAGCTCCTGGTCATCACGGACCTCGTACAAAAACAGAAAAAGAATGGAAGTTTTTCAGTAATTTGCAGCTTTGTCAAACAGAACGTCAACTGAGCGCGTGTCAGAGCGCTAACCTGACGCAAAACACATACAAAAAAAATGTACAAAAAAGGCGAAAAAACAATAGTAAAAAATTTCTTAAAAGTAAGTGAACGTTAATGTTAAAATGTACATGTATGTAAATACGATTTGTATAAATTCTAATGTCGCTGTGACTGCGTTGAGCTGATAAGCGCTGATAGCGTTTGAATTTTATTGATGCTAGTTCATATTTGCATACAACAAACATAAGGAATTTTGTTTCCCTGAATAGAAAAATTTCTATTGTATATTCAACACAAAACTATATGTATAGGATATAAGAATGATATGGAGCGATATCATTATTATTAGTATTTTCTTGTGTTTGGTTTCACGCGAGTATTATACATTTAGAAATTAAAAACTTTTCAACGGATTTTAAACGCGATTTATTCATGGGGAGACTCCCCGTGACCACGCTCGCTGTAAAGTGTTCGAAACGTCGGGTTAATAATATAATGAATAAATCGCGTTTAAAATCCGTTGAAAAGTTTTTAATTTCTAAATCATTATTATTATTTATTTTATTCATTATTAAACAATAGCGATATGCTCGTTCAACGAAGGCTTCATGAAACAGACTCAAGTAAAAATAAAGCCCCTACTCACGTTATTAGTATTGGACGCGAACGTTTATAAAGGTGTATGGATGTATGTTTGACACTCTGTCACGCGAAAATCACTGAACGAAATGTAATTTTGGTATATCAGCTCCATCACTAGCCATGATGTAGTTTATGAACTAAAATAAAACAGTAAAGGTTATAGATAGAAATACTTACGCCTGCGGATTCGTCCGCGGTTGGACAGCGACACAACTAGCAATGATAACAAATCTGACTCATAAAGTACATTTTGAAAATTAAAAACTAACTGCATCCTCGCGGAAATAGGAATGATAAAAAAAATAAATAAATAGATAATTGAGAACAATTAGTATGCGATAATAGCCATACAGCGTTATATCGGGGATATGTCGTGTTGTGTAGTACATTTGAGTGCGGTTGACATGCTGCACTTCTTTATCAATAATATAATTATAACTTTACGGGATAATATTATGTTGTTTATTTTTTTTTTATTAATAACTGCATTTACAATAACATATTGTGAGTATCAATCAATACATTGATGTAATTAGTGATTGCAAATAAAGTAGTTACTACGCACTGTGGCCACAATAAAGCATTTAATTGTTTAATATTGTGTTTATTATTGAGCTAAAAAATTCAATTTTTTGCTAGTCATTAAGTGAATGTCTCCATCTACATTTCTGACTGCAAAATGCACTGTAAATGTAAATTAAAAATATCACTCAGAATTAATCATATTCATAATCTTTAATAATATTAAGATTAAAGAAGACAAGTAAGTACCTATTTGTCATTGGTATAAGAAAGATTTTCAGAAGGTTTCAATGACCGTCGTTGCACTTTTAAAATACATATAATATGTCTCAAATTCCGCGGTTAGTCCATAAAACAGAAGCCCGTAATCCTAACATACAATAAACATCCAAATTTACAATCACGCTGAAAAACTGTCCGAAAACTCTGTCTACAATGTGTGTTTTAGGCAGTTTTCTATTTAATGAGACATTTTGAGCATTAATACCACAATGTAAGGTGTTAATTTCTATGAAGGTTTTATACAACGGCGCGGACGAACATTATTTGACGACTGTGAGTCTAGTTGATTTGTATATAGTACATCAGTGCCCGAAATTTATAAATTAGAATAATGTAAAATGTTGTAATAACCCTTATTGCCGAATGCACACGAAAACTGGTCGAAAATAAAAATGAAACTACACATATCGAAGTGAATTACTTTGAACTTTCTATAAAACCGTTGTCTATGCGGCGTTGCAACGTGCTTAATTACTTAAAAATGGTAACGTTATGCCGCCAATTACCGAAGTTATTTTTCAGTGCGAATATGTATTTATCAAATGAGTTGAACGGAAGCCGGTTGCGCGCATCTCACTGTCGCATCCCGCTCCACTCCTCGCTCCTCCAATCGCCAACGACCTCCGAACAAACGGACCTCCGTACTTCTACATCTTCAGTCGTATTCTGCGCGTCGTGACGTGTGGACGTGTGCCGTTAGTGCGTGCGCCAAGTACGCGAGCTTTCGAATTTACCTGTGGATTGTTAGTGTCGTGCTTAAAATGAAATATACACACTAGAACAGTTTTGATACTTCCTGGATTTGACTTTGGAACGCTCACGGCCCTACGGACCTTCATTGCATTCAAGGTTGGTGCCTATACCTTGCAAATAATAATGCGATTGGATGCATACGGAATGTCACTTGTCCGGTCCTTATGATGTTGAACTTGTAAAGGATTGTGATCGGATGATTTATTTCTAACTTGCGTCTCAGTTCATTGACACTTCCTGCTCGGATTCTTGTTTTAGTATCGGTTCGAAATATCTCAATTGTTTCTTGCTTCTCATCTTTCTGTCGATAACTATGTACGCAAAAGTTCCTAACAGTAAAACTTGATTAGTTTCGTAATTCTAAAATATTTATTTGTAACATCGCTATAAGTTGCACACAACACGGTTCTTATCTCGGAATAGTTTAAGTGATAATATTTATCATTAATGCGAATGAAAATCAAAGGCAAGATAGCGTGAATAAATTTATGATAATACATAATTATTTTCCTATATACTTACTTAATTTTTATATATTTTTTTCAACAATAAGTCGTACAGTTTAAATTCGGTTTATAAAAATAATAAATCAGTCGTCTTATTTAATTCAATAAGATAATATAATAATAACTAAAATATATCGACAACTATAAGTATAAGACCTTCATATTAAAGTGGGTTCAATAGGAATTTTTAGGTGACTCACTCAAGAATGTCCTTTTATCACGTCGTACATAATTTATTTTGAACAATTATCGAACATATTACATAAAACTTAATTTCACAAGTCTGTTCCGTCTGTTTACTCAACATAAAATATCGTCATCATTTTATATAATTATCCTAATCATAGAGTTAATAGTGTGGATAACCTGAATACCATTCGCATTAATGTTTTGATTTTTTAGTTTTGTGTAATATCTTCTTGCCTTGAAATTTCACAAAAATGCACAATTTTCAGTTGGAATCTACGGACTAGAACATCTACAGTGCGTGTAACCTAATACTCTTATCTGCATACAATTAAGAATTAATTTTTATAAGCTACACTCATTTATACCGAGCCTATCAAAATTATCAGTACGATAAAATAAGAGATGTCTTAAAGATAACAGTACGACGCGACGCGACGCGTGAGTATAGGAATTATTGATTCAATATACATACTAAAAATATATACTACAAAGTATTGAAAATCCTATATGTGGCATACGTGAACAAATAACATTGTCGGTAAAGCCAAAAATTGAATCTTTGCATGTAAAATATCCACATACTGTATATATCACAACAACTTCCATACTTAGGGCAAAGACAATTGAGTGAATAAACAATTAATTTCACCAACAAAGACTTTATGAGCTTGTTAGTCATTAAACATAGTTAAGATTTGATGCGTCGGCGCAAATGGCATTTGTAGAGGTCGACGGCAAGTCAAGGGAAATCGCTTGCCATTTACATGTAGTGATTGGTCATGTACATTAGTAGGTCTATATCCGACTTTTTGTTACATTGAATTACTGTTCTTGGTGCTTTTTTGTCTTTGTGCGGGTTTTAGAATACACTACATTCTGTAACTATTTTTTCACTCATAGCTCCTTCGTTTCTTAGAATATAAAATGTTTTTGCCTTCATATAATTTATTTTCTTTTTAAAGACAATGGATGTTGGTTATTAAGCTTATAAGTATCAACAAATAACACTTATCTAGAAGATTAAACCTTTTAAATCACAATGTTACAAGATCAATAAGTTTCGATTAAATTTGATGTTGTAAAATAACTTAGTATATATTTTATTCGGATTATTTAGAACTGCTCGAGAATTAGCTCGAACAGTTCTAAATAATCCGCAAATTGAAGAAAGTGGCCTTATTTATAAAAGCTGAGTGAAGAAGAAAGCTGCAATAGTTTTCGAACTCTCCCGGAACCACGGTATTCGGAAGCCTTGAAAATGTTTTAAAGCCATTAAGAAGGTGGAAACGTCCGGTGACTTGCCGACTCCTGTCAATGACTTTCCGCCGACGGATGGAAGTTATCAAAACTCATTACATCTGAAGGCCCTATCTAATGCGGAAAGATTCATACCTATAATGAACAATCATGATTGAAAACAAAGTTCGTTATCTTAACGCAATAAATTTTCTGAATTGGTTAATTAATGTAAAATTATTACTTGAAGAATAACTCAGCGTTAAAGATATTCACCGTATTTCTATTCATACATACTAGCAAATTATATTACAGTATGGGTTTTACTTTCAACGCTGGTGTTTGCATTATTCATTATAGTGGGTAATGAAAAATGTAATGGTTAAATGTTTTTTTATTGCCCTGTTGTTAGTTATGCTCACATAAATTAGTCGTTAATGAAGTACGTTTCCTTCTTTATAGCGAATCTTAAATTACCTTTTGAAATACCGCGTGCCATATTATAATTTTGGTGTGTAATAGCCGAAGTTTGCGTAATCAGCAGAATTTCGAGTGTGCCGCTTAATTTAGGCGCGCTTTGTTTAAGCGGCAATCAGAATTATGCATACCGGCGATCATATTTCTCGAATGTCAACTCGGTATTAGGAGGAGGTTTTGTTTTGGATCCTGCAGCTGTAAGGCCGTATTGTGGACTCGCTTTATACGATCGTAAATTTGCCTCAACAGTCGAGGTGTTTAATTATAGCTATACAATGCGTCTTAAAACTTGTACTTAGGCGTTTGGAGCTCGCGTGTTAAAACCCCCAGACGTTCTAATCTGTTGGAGCGGAGACTGTTTTGAAACTAAAGTTTAATGTATTACGTGTCTGGGTTATACTGATGAAGTATCTTAAACTCAGGTAAATAATTCATTGGTAGGGGACGAATTGGAAAAGTTTAATTTTTATAAAATGTAAAAAAAAAATAATAATAATAATTAAGCTGAGTATTAATATAATGTACGGAGCGTAAATCAAATCAATCGCTAAAAATAGGCTTTAAATAAAAAGTCTTTAATTTTTTAATGTATTATGCAAAGAGGAAAAACAAAGATGCTTTAAATTAAATTAAACTTTCATTTTGTAAACTAAACAACATTTAAGTACCTATCTCTTGATAGATGTCTATCTTGGATAAGTTTATCTCCAATAAGGTTGTATAGATAATGATAAATTTTATATTGCGATAAATATACCTATTTGAGGTAGCACTTGCAAAGGACGCAGCCTATAAGTTGTCTCTAATATTGACCTAAATAAGTTTTATTTGTGATTGACGCAATACAAACAGAGAAACAGAATAAAAAACTTACAAGTATTTTTTATATGTATTGTATTATTGATAGGTCCATATAGATTTTATGAATATTTTTGTCAGACTAGGTTTACCACTACCATTCTTCTTTAGGTAAAACCTAAATGTTTTTTATCTCTATTTGGCGTAAAATCTTCCTCTCTTGCTTCATTTCGATATGAAAACGACAATAGACTATGTCTAATTAAGGCAAGTGATGTAATTTTTTTTGTCGCGCTCTCTTATAATTGTTTTTAACATTTCCGTACCACCCGGAACGATCGTCGTGGGAACGTGTGGAAATAGACGTATTATCTTTTCCACTGCTTCCATGGAAGTAATTCTGCTTATGTCAAAATAATCGTTACTTGCCTGTGATGTCATTATATCAATTCTTCGCGTTTCGACGTAAGCGTGTGAAATAGAAGTGATATTATATCGTTTGGTTGAATATAATCGTGCTTATCAGATGTACATTATAAGTATATACTAATATTCATACGTTGAATCTGTCACTAGTCGTTTCGCAAAAAAGAATCAACATTCGCAATTAAAATGTACCTCGTATCTGATAATGGAATTCTGTTAGGCTGTAGTAAGTACTCGATTTGCGGCGGCTGCAGTGCCTTCGTGTGAGCCTGTTTTTTTTTATTTTTATACTCGACGTTTCCTGTCTCTTATCGTATGCTAAAGCGTTTTGGTTGTCTAATTACACATTCTACAGGTTTTTTGGTACTTACAAATGTTGCGAAGGTTTGCTCGAATGAATTTTAGTAACATGTGGATTACCCTCTGGTATGCGTTTTGCTTTTGATCTCTGCAATCTGCATAGATAGGAACTTGCACAATTTAAACGTTGCCTCACTGGGTATATTTTCCGCTGTGTAATGAAATTTCTAGTATATAGAATACTAGACGCTCGTCACGGCTCCGCCCCGATATCAAGATTCCTGTTTAATCCCAAGGGGGCATTTGAACGGGATAAAAAGTATCCTATCAACTTCATTCTTCAAATTTTAATCAATATCCGTTTAGTAGCTTCAGTGTGATTGACTGACAAATATCCAAACGAACAAACTTCCACATTTCAAATCATAAATATTTCTTCTATATTCATAAACATTTTTATTATGTAGAAGAATTTCAGTCGCTAAATATACTGCAGATAATTTTGACATTTAATATTCAGATACATTTTGTAACAAATATATGATAAGCGCTAAATGATCGAAAATGTAATTGGTGAAACTAATATGTGTGAAATGATAACGTTGGTTATAAACTGCGAAGGTTTGTGAAATGAGTTTTGTTTCATTGAAATTTTAAACACGCACTAATACATTTTTTATAGCATTTAACGGCTTATTAAAATTAAAAATGTAATATTTAAGAATAATCGTCCTTGTAAAATATTAATATATAGAATAATTTGACAATATAATATATAATTAAATAAATAATAAATTATACTTCGAATATTGGGTTCACAGATTGAATTACGAAATGGATTATTAAATTACAAAACAGACTAATTAATTAAATCATCCTCAGAGAGATCTAACAAGCAAAACATGAATAAGACTTTTTTTATATATAACTTTCCATTTTAATGTGTTTCTATTAAAATATTATAAACGCTATGGTGTAACGCTATAATTAAGTCACGGTCGTTGTGAAGATTTAAACACAAAGCCTAGTAAAACGTGTTTTTCTAAAAATATTGGTTATCAAGTATAAACCCATTCGAAAGTGGTTGGACAGCGAATATTGTTGAAAGTTTTCCCGTCACTAGATATAGACTCTAATGCTATAGGTTAACCTTTACTTTCAACGCCGTTTCTAGACAGTTCTGACGTTATTTTAGAGATGCGTTGTTCAGATGAGCGACGGTAAGCAACTAATAAAGTTAAGGAGTTGCGTTTAATTAAGTGGGGAAAGGGCGGAGTATGCTCGATATTATCTGACCTTCTATCATTGATTGTTTTCAACTAGGTAGAAATTTTATATAGTATTTATTTAGATGAATTTATCCAAGGATAATCATTCACCTTCTTTTTTTAATTTGTTATCTTCACGCAAAAATTCAATATTCCATACAAGGCTATGCGTATTATATTTATAATAAATATTGTAATAATCTCTCTCTGGTCTCTGGACGATTTAAGGTCGTAGGTGCCACGGATTTTTAAATTATTATGTGGCAAATGTTTATAATGCCGATATATGCAGATTTATATATGAAAGCCTTGTTATGAATTGTTTGTAATATAACTTCGTAGAAGTAATATATCAAAAATAGTATTTACGGAAGCGGCCTATACATAAATTCGTAGTATAGCAACAAACTCGCCAAACAAGCTGGCCAATGAATGGCCATTGTTGTTTCACCATTATCGTCACCGCGCGTAATCGTTTGCTGTAAACTTCCGATGTAGATTAATGTGAGGGCATCGCAAAAGGGAAATTGCCCCCGTATTGTGGCGATCGAAAACGTATCGAAAACGCGAATGTATGTCCTACATCATGACTATAAGGTTGTTAATGCAAAAGCGGCATTACTCAAATATACCTATGCGGGAGGAGGTACGGTTGTACTTTTTTTTTAGACATTTAAAACACCACCTCATTTTGACCGATTGGTCTTAATTAACTGCTTGGCAAATTATCCATCCTTGTAAAGTTGATTTATCGGTTCATGATTGCCATATTGCCTCTTTCAAAGAATAAGGTTTTCGTTGAATAAGTATTAGACAAAAAATTTAAAGCTCATTATAATAAAACTTCGTTTAGGGTACGTCAACAATTATACCGCTATGATGAATATTTAAGGAGGTAAAACATAAGGAATATTGTTATGCTATGCATTTTTATGTGGTTTTGTGTGGTTTGGCATTGTTTGTCAATAATGGAAGAATAACAAAATTAGTCTCTTTAACTATTTTTTTACTTTATAAGCTTACTAGCTTTTGCCCGCGGCTTCGCAAGGGTAAATTCGGAGTAGTTTAATAGAAATATATTTTTATACATATAAAGCTTCCTCTTGAATCACTATATCTATAAAAAAAACAATCAAAATCCGTTGCGTATTTGTAAAGATTTAAGCATACATAGGGACATAGGGACAGAGAATGCGACTTTGTTTTATGCTATGTAGTGAAGTGCTCAATAATTAATAAGAGCTTTAATGAGACGATATAGTTTCTAAAAAAAGAACACAGTTACGCACGGTGGATCTTTTTATTTGTTTTTATTATATTTTTCTCAAGCGTTGGCTATCATTACGATATTTATAGAGTCTTCAAGGTCGACGCAGTAGTTCGTTTACCCTGAATATAAACTATTTTCCATAAAAAAACTGGTTAAATATTACTGCAATCGCAACCAGCTGACGCCTCGATAGTTGCTCTAATAGCCTGCGCGACTAGGGTTTTATGCATTTAAAATCATGAATTTAAATACTGCTATTATATATTACGCATTTATATTTTATAGTTTCTTTGCTTTGCTAACTGGTTTGTTAATAAAAAATCTAAGAGCAGCGAGGCAATGTACGTTGGGATGTTTTTATTTAAATGTAAGTAAATATTTCGAAACGATATTAACTAAGCGAAGTTTTTAAAGTAAACGTTATTCGAAATTCAATGATGAAATTAGTTTGCTGTTCGAGTTTGATAACACATCTGGCGGATGAGCCAATAATTTTAATTTTCCTTGCAGTCGAGAAATTGAATATTTAAAGTACTTCAGAATGGTGGTAAAAAGTATGTATGTACAATGTGGCGCTAGCTTCAGCCACATTGGCTAGTAATATGAAATGTGTAGGTTCACTCAAGTTTGCCCATGAAACTGGTTCGCTTAACCGCTATGGTGTGCGTTCACCTTTCGCAAACGGAAGGTATATTTATAGAAATGCACCACACTGTATGCTATCGTTAGGTTAGGCGAGTTGAAATTGAGTTACTGAGAGTTTAAATTAACTGTAATTGTTGGATGTCTAAAAAGAAATAGGAGCTAGAACAGAGGGCGATTTAGTTGTCTTTCTTCTTTAAACAAGTCCTTTTATACCTCGTTATTATATATGTACATTCATATATCTTACTATAAAACAACACAATAAAAATGGTATCAGTGGAGAGAAACGAAACCACATCCATTGTAGCTTTGGATGTATTTAAGACAAAGGAAGAAAAGCCGTCAATTTACCGATAATATTTCTTTTTCCTTATACGAAACGTTAAATGAAAGGCAACGTAGGTACTTAGTGCTTTTTCACATTAGAATTTGGTTCTGTCTAAAAACAAGTTCAAGTTGTTCAAACTGAAATCGAGAAAAAAAGTGAAGTAGATGAGAATGTGAAGTTCAGAAGTATTTGTATATTTACATACCCTAGGTACACGGTACTTATTAAAATATAAGAAAATATTAATGAAAAGACTAAAAATCATTTATTGAACAAATTATATATCACACAAAACATGGAGCCCATACTACCAGCTTTCGCTGCGTTTCAGTAATCTGTGTCTCCCGATACAGTACATAAAAGTTCAATTTAAGATACCATAAAATCTAATTGCTGCTACATATATACGAAATTTAAATTCTATGAGTTGATATAAATTTATGATATTTACTATTTAAATAATTTACATTTTATCAATGTCATTCATATATTCGTTAATTAAACTGCTTTAAATATATATAATACTGCTTTGTTTTAAACCACAGTCAGTAGCAATAACGAATCCTCTTCCGCCTCTTAAATTGAGATAATTGGATTAATGACGTAAAATTATACATACCACATAAATAAGTAATTCGTTAAATTTTATTCGTTGTATTTTTTGTTTATCTACGAAAAAAGAGTACTTTATTTTTTATACCTAGATATGATATATTATAGCTTTCCGTATTTCATAATGATAAATTTTACACTAGCGCATTTAATTGATTTACGTTGTACTTTAACAATAAAGTACTGATAAGACTTTATCAATGAAATACTAATTGTCGGGTAATTTATGTCGTTTGATCCTATACGAGTCGGTACCTACACAGCGATGGTAATGGGATCTGGACTAGCTAGCATTGCCGTTGGCCATTCATCGGTCAAGTGTAGGTACCTGTTTAGCCGCATAAGGCGAGCCCACATTGGGGATATGAGTTTGCGATTTTGCAATTCATTGCATTTCCTACGAGTGCACGTACAACATGTTGTAAGTATTTATAGAATATTTGAATGAGTTACGGAGAATCCGCAGGGGAAACCCGAAATTTTTCGACAACAGATGACTTTATTCAATCGTGGATGCAGTGTAAAGTCTTTATTACAAAGGTACCGTCGACAAACAATATTTTGTCGGCCAAGTTTTCTATCGAGGTAACAGAATTGCTATGTAAAATCGCTAAGTGCACAATGCAGTATGTACCTAGCCTTAAGCTGGCCGCAAGCTGCCCGAGGCTATAAAGGTACTATCGTGAGAAAGTTCAAAGATCTTGTGAGAAGCGTTGTTGCTAATGAGGTGGCGAATCGAATTGAATATTGGTGTTGATTACGCTTATAATGCATCAATGCGATGGCCTTGATGAATACCATAATATTATGAAGGAAATGTAATAGCCGTATGTATTTGTGATTTAAAATTGTTAAAGTGATTTGATATTTAATGCACAATGGTCGAGTATATGGTAATTTAGCTGTATAAAAACCTTTTGTTATTGCGGTTTTTGTTTAAAATTATGTGTGTGGGATTACCGATAATATTAATAGGATTTTTAAGAAAATTAATTATACTTTCCGACGTATGAACGCTCTGTTGGACATGGTCTTGTATAAACATTTTAAATCCTTTGCTACTATTAGCATGAGAAAAGGGATTTTAGGATTAGAATGTTGTCTATTTATTTTGTACTTACAACCATAATTGTATCATTATTTTTATTTTATTGTATATCTTCATCTTTTTACATGAGTTTTTATGAGGCAAGAACAGGTCGGTTACCATGTCGTCTTAAAGAAGTATTCGATCCAGAATTCAATGTGGGATAATGATGGCGTTAGATGTCCTATATATAGATCTCTCTAATACTTCACGGTAATCCCCAGTACTTATAATAATTAAAGAGATTAAAGAGTTACCAACGTCGAAAACGATGGAACTCACTGATGAGCGAAAGGTTGCCAAAAATATCGAGTCAATGAACTTGTTTGATTAACCAATGTACGGTTATGTGAAGTGTATTTCCCATATTCATGGCGTAGGTATTTACCTTCGGTAATTTATACAGATAATATTATGTTTTCGACATGTATCAAGAGGTTTATGATTATTATTAAGAACATAAACACTATAAGACCTTCACTTTGTTGGCTTTAACTATTTGATTACATTTCATTACAATGTAGTATATAATAGTAGAATTAAGCAGAAGTAACACATACATAGTTTGTTTGGAAACAAAACAAATATAAATGCTAAAACATACATTAACGTCAATTGGGGTTTTCCGCTGATCCATAAAATCTATTTAAGGTATCAATGGACAAAAGTTTGCGCATTACTTTTAACGTGTTTTGTTCGTGTGTTTTACTTTATTTTTAAATGTGTCATGTTTCATGTCTACACTATTTAGGTTGACTAATTAAATACAGATATCATAATGTCTTCTTAATTTATGCTGTATGGAGAAAAAGCTGTCATAATCTTAAAAACTTTTCGAATTAACTTTTTACTTAACCATTGTTCGAAAACAAAGTTGCCGTACTAGTTCTACCTACCTAATATTTATTCACCAATCTAGTTTCGCCTGCTCTATTATGTTTTATACTATATACAAAACATGTACTCCATCGTAGGATACTATAACTAAAAAAAGCGGTCGATCAATATATAAACACGAGCCGTGAACGAGCGTTAACGCACTATCGTTAGTTGCGCCAGCACACCGAGCGACGCAAGTAAACAAACTAGTTAATAATGCACTGTTCGCTTAATCGAATGACATCATATTACAATGACCCGGCCAATGATACGGGCCAATCTCGCTAATGCATTAAAACTAACAGACGCCGGTCTATCGTTTTAATGGATACGAGGAAGTTTTGTTTGGGCCTTTATGAATTTGTCATTATAAAAAGTTTGTGTACACTGCGTGGTATTTTGTAAATTGGTTCAGTACAGTTCAGTGCATGTTATAGTTGATGTTGCTTTACTGGGTAACTACGAAACCTTGGATTTTTTCTAGAAGGATTAATTATTGCTGGATAGACACGATGATAATGCGAAGTCTAGACTACAGAAATATAATTAATGAAAGATAATGTAAATATTGTAGAAATGCAAACTAGTTATAATCAAACGCATTCGTAGATTTTTATGTAGTTATAAAATTATCTGAAAATTTAAACTCATTCCTGTAACAAATCGTGTGATGTACATATTAAATAAACACAAAAGCATTTTGCAAAATGACGTGACAATAAAATATATTAAAACATTGGCTTTATCAAATGAAACGTTGTACATTATATTGCGTAACGTTTTATATGCGGTTTCGTATGCATTGTGCTTGGGAATTTAATAGTGTATTTCAAATTTCAAAACTTCTCATAAATATGAATAACTATGTTGGCCACGTGTTGTATATGGTTTGAAGTGAATGAATAAATAAAAAATAGCCAAATGTCAGTCGGAGGCATCCAGTGTGTGTGGTTGTCTAAGGCATTTTACTTAGATGTTAATGAGCTAACTAAATAAATGACACAATGAAACATATTATAACTAGATAAACGATAAACGACTTTAACCTTTAGATAAGTATTTCATCGATGATTCTCAATATTGAACGGTTAACATTATTTTATTTTGATTTTAATCTTGTAACCGATAAAGCTCCATCTCCCTGAACTATAGATAGACCCATTCGATCGTCTTAAAAAAAACATATTAAAACACATAAAACTATCCTTATAAACCAAAAATGTTTTCCACCGAACGAACAAACTCATTCGATGGTTATCGTTTGCATAGCGCGTTTGTAACAATAACATTCTTATCAACGAAACACATTTCGATTTTATGTAATCATTGCACTGATTTGATGTAAAACGAGCGAAAAATGAGTTTCCACGCTTGTATTGCGTTTCTGTAATTTACTATTAAGGTCTATACAGAACTGCTCTTGCAGCTATAAAATCGATCGGATTATATCGATATGATTATAGTACAGTTTTTTTTATGTTGTTGCATTAGTGCAATCTAGGTTTTAGTTACGTGTTTTATTTATTTTCTCGCAGCTGTGATGGAGTCACGCAATGCAATACTTCTTTCAAATGTATTTTCTATGATGAATGATGAGCAATTATAGTTTAACTTTTTTTTAAAGTACCGGTTTGGCCTATCACCGGACTAGATATTAAGTCTTTTAGTTTTTGTGGATTACATTTGTGTGTGTTTTAATGCTATTCATTATGTATGTATATATGTGTTTTATATGATTAATAAGCATTCAAACATAAATGTATTTAGGGATTACAGAATAGATTGACCTTATTATGTTATGATTTTCATTCATACTTGATATGTTGTTTTGCAATTACGATAATCTTGATGGACAAACAAGGAAAATTGTCTAGTGCTTATTAATTAGCTATTTATGTGTACATTCGTGCCTTCTGACTATATTCTTTTGTTGCAGGTGGGTACGTGTGAATTAATCAGGCAAGGTATTTATGCAGCGTAGTAAGCTACACATTGGTCTTGTTGAATCATCTTGTGCATCTATAGTTAGTGGATTTAAATGTTTTTATTGGTAATAAAAATTATTTAAAAATATTGTTTTGAATTGTCTTAAATTTGAAAGTAACTGATGTATTAGGTATTGCTATAATATAGTTTATTAGTCGTTGATTCATTCGATTCATTGCCTTGTTATGCTTTGAGTGTGTTTTTTGTGGATAAAAAAATAGATTTATATACTACTCGCTGCGTCCCGCGGTTTCACCCGCGTAATTCGTTATTACAGTTGTCTGTAATTGCCTATATGTTATTACAGTTGTCCAGCTGTCTACGTACCAAATTTGATTGCAATCGGTTCAGTAGTTTTTGCGTGAAAGAGCAACAAACATATACACATTGTTACAAACTTTCGCATTTATAATATCAGTAGGATTAGTAGGATAGTTATATAGTTATATAGTATCTAGTTTTGTCAAGGCAAATTGTTTTGTTAAACATAACGTTAATTTATCAAACTACTAGTAATTCATAAGATGTGATACGGTAATAATTTTATTGACGAAAGACTAGACAGAGAAAAGATATGAGTATTTATTTTTTAGAGGATTAGAAACAGCTCTGATAGCGAGAACTGTGACGGAAAACATAAATCATACACAGATGGTTCTATTAAATGTGAGTAATGCAATAACAAAAACAACTAATGTTGTCTCACAGCAATAAAATTGTAAAAGGCATTTAATAAAATGCCTATAAAGAACTATTTCCCGCGTCGTTCATTATTACTCATCGGAAGAGGTGTGATTCAAAGGCATCAGTGTCTTAAATCAGATTCGAAAATGGATTTTAAATAGCGAGTAGGTATGTTCGCAAAAAATATAGTCTACGATGAGGTAATATTTTACTGTTATTGTTCACAAACCAACGTCACGTCGACCTTTCGAGGCAATAAAGTCTCTCTACACATATATTTCTTATTTAAATCATACCGCCCGCGTCGCACCGGTATCTTGTACATAGTTTGATGTTGATACATGGCACGGTCGTTTCTTGTTTTTAACGGTCGGTTAGATTGCCGCTCGTCCACTTTATTGTTCTGTAAACCGCTGTAACATTACGTTTTTGTTTTCTACACGGCGCACAGTATCGTAGAACTTGTGATTCGGACAAGTTTATCTGTTCTGGCTTTATGGGTGCATAAACTCTTCACGGTGTGCGCGGTTCACGTTTTATATACGCTTTATGTTTTGTGTACTGCAGGCTTGTAATTCTTAAAGCAGTTTGTTAGAATTTGTGCGTTTGTTGATGTGAGAATAAGTTTATTGTAACTTGGCATTATTGTTCCTACATTTGATCTCAAAGCATTCTTATATTGCGCTAATTCATTTATTTGTTGAATCCTGGCTAATGCATTATGGAAGTTAACTGTGTTGTGGATACAACTCGTGTCGTCAACATGCAGAATTATGGCGGGTCGGCCGGTAATGACGACAAATTGCTTGAAATGCGCGTAATTAGAGATAATCATACAGTGATCATAAAATGATGTTAGTGCGATTACAAGGCTACCAGTGGTAGTCATACGCAATCGGAATAGATTTATGCGTTGCTGCAAAACACGGAGTGTCTATTATAGAAGAAAGTTTCGATTGAAAATTGCGATTTAGATTTATGTTATTGGAAATTTGTTAGACCTCTCCCAGTTCTATTAAGTTTTGATTTTGTTTTATAGTTACTCATGTCGATATGTAATTGCTGTGTCGATTTTGAAAACTATTGCTTCATACTTTTCACATCAGCATTCGTATGTTGGTTTTAAGTACGAACAAGGGAATCAATAAAAATTGTGAAATATTAAATAGTGATTTTCCATGTTCAAAACGTATCTACCGTAACGATCAACCTTTAGGTATATTATGTTTGCTTTACAAAAATGGTCTTCATTCATATAGATTCACTAAAAAAAACTCACCATTAGTCTAATATAAGTGTTCACACCGCAACCCATAAATATCAATAAACGGGGCGATATATTAAAATGTTCTCACGTCCCGCACAACGCTATAACTCTGTCGACGTGACTGTTGTGCTCGCAGCACGCCTGTTTAGGGACCAATTAACGACATTATAGGCCGTCCTGGGACCACTGAAATATTGACCCCAAAACATCATTAGTTATCCGCCCTATCTACATGCTTTAAATGTAGACAAGTCGACGGATAACGATCTGTGGGGCGGTCGTCACGATATTAATGACCCGATTTATGGATAGTTAGATAAGAAATTAACCCATTTGTCTCGCTTAGATCGCAGACTCTGACATACGTCATACGGATGGTATGCGTTATGTCATAGAAATCGCACTAAATGTTGTTTAAACGGTAAATAACTCTGTTTAGTTTGTTATGATAGGATATGAACCGCAAACTCGGAATGTTAATCCAGATTATATGCTGTGTACTAAATTTAGTTTAACCAATATAACACACACATGTATGTATCTGCGACCATACAAAATTCCGCTTTTAGTAAATACACTAAAAGCCTATATTTGTATGGACGCACGGTGCAGCAATAACTGTATCGCAGATAAATAATCTATGTGAGTATCGAACTCCAATCAAATTACGTAGAGAGTTCTCCTGAGATTCGAAGGAAAACCTATCACATATTTATATTATTGAGAGTAGTGGTGGCTCAGTAGTTAGCACATCAGACTGAAAGCGAAACGTTCGAGGTTTGAGCCGGACGAACGTGTGAGAAGTAAATTTATTTCTCAATGTATCTGCACATTATTCAAATCACCTTTGCTCGTAACGGTGAAAGAAAACACAACGAGGAAACCGGCATGTTAAAGATTAAAAATTCGACCACATGTGACACCCGCAAACCCGCACTTGGCCAGCGTGGTAGCCTACATACATTTTATATGGGCTGATTGTGATGATGATGATGTTACATTTATTCAGGAACTCACATTCGAGTTAGTAGAAGTAGACATAGTTATACGAGAAGGTTAGATCTCGCTCATAATATATCAAGAAGTGACAGGTTTTTACAAATAATGAAATTCATTCGGTTAACATTTTCATTTAGTTCGATTAAATTGATGCAGTGACCTCGAAAAGGTTCTACAAAAACACAGAACTGTGTCTTGCATGCTCTGATTCGGAGTAAGTTGAATTTCTATAAGGTTGTTCTCATTTTTCATGTAAAAAGTTACATATAACTGTATTTGTTTGCGGTTACCATGAATTATATCATAAATATGAATGTCATATTAATGACGATTTCTATCTATCTTATATTAGAAGTTGGCAGTGGACTTAGCACCTCCTATTAGAATTTTAAATCTATGTGTAAATAAATAATAATATTTATGTTTTTTATTCTAGGTCATAGTACCACTTTCTTATGAATTATAATTGACGACGTGAACTATGTGACGTCGTTCATAGGTGTTTTTTTTAATAAATTGGAAAGTTGTTCGGAGATCAAGTAAGAATGCGATGATGTGAATTATTATTGTTAATTGGCGCTGACCACATCGTTTGGCTTGCTAAGACACATTACAACTTCCTTAATAGTCTTTATTACTATCATTATCTAATTTTATAATTCGAAGAAGCGCATTTAGATAATTTTTCAAACTTTCCATTACAAATTGATTATTGATTTGCCATTTGGTACAAAAGCTATGGCAATTTCGAAAAGACGTAAGAATACTAGAAGCAATCAAGGCACACTTTTCAAATGTAGACTCCGCCCTTGGGTAAGATGTCTAGATAGTGTATTGTTTATCGTTTTGTCTTACCTTAATACATCATCACTATTGTTCTCAGTTGTTATCGAAAAGTGTTTGGTTATAATGAGTCACCGTCATTCATTGTAGTAAGGCAGCTGTCATTCACAATGATGACGTTGATATTAAGAAGTTATTCAATTAAATATCCGCATATAATCGATTTATTATGTTGTGGATTTTAATAGTATTAATAAACGTATGAACGGCGTGATATGGTAGTAAATTTATAGTGTGTGTATTTATCACTACAAAGTATAAAGCAAAGTCGCTTTGTTTGTATGTATCTATGCTTAGATGTTTTCAATTACACAACGGATTTTGCTGGGAGTTTTTTTTTAATAAATAGTGTGATTCAACAGGTTTATATGTATAGTAACCGAATAAAAGGATAACCGCGGCGCACAGCCAGTCATAGAAAAAGATTATGAATGAATTCATTTGTGGCCTCATTCCTTAAGCTTAAATTCAGTTCAGCTGTCTCAGGCTCATAAATAGTCGTCATTGTGCGCTCTATCGAAGACTACAATTGATAAATGGATACCAAATGCTCTCGCTTCCCTCCTACGGCCTGATTGTGTGTCGGATTGCCTCTCTTTGTTCAAATCAAGTGTCAATTCACTGGTAACAATGTTTACTCCTGTATCTTCGCTTTTGTTTCACACTAAACGATTTTTACGTTTCGTACCTAATCCTTTCATTTTGTCGCTGTAAGCATTATATAGCATATATGTTTGTAATTTTATTCAACGGTTTAATTATCAGGTTTGGTTCATTGGTAGTATCCGTAAATTTGATATTAATTTAATTAAATGTGAATCAGTTTCTGTTATCTTAATTATGTCATGAGTTGCAACGAGTAATGTTCTTCGCGAAGTACCTAACGTTCTTTATTGGTATATATTGATATTATATTACAAAGTAGACCCATCAAATCCGAAATGTTGTTTCAAGTGTGGATATTAAAATTCCAGGCACGTTAAGGAAGTCAAATCTTCATCCAGTCGTAAAGTTTTCTAGTTAATTTTTAATAAGCACGAGACTGTCTTAATATAGCATATATATTATAATATGAATAAATGGTGAGTTGAACGCAAAAGTATCTATTCCGTGCGTAAAATGTTTAAATTACTTGTAACTATCGTTTCTATTATAGTATATTGACCGCAGCGTGTAATGGCATAGGTGAGCGCTCTAGCCGCAAAAAGTGACCTTGATTAATGTGAATCCTCGTGAAGGTTCAAGTCTGTCATAGTTTCCTTTCTCAGAACGACGACGGAATGTAGCAAATCGCCATACGTATGTGCGGGTTTCAACAAAAACGCGCACACCGTTACTGAATGTAGATGCTCGGACCGTTACACCGCTTGACCATTCATATGGTATTGTTTTGAGTTGCGCGGTCTGGGTCGGCTTTACGAACCTCTGCTGTGAATAACTGTTCATATTCTGTACGTTTCTGTATGGATATTTTTGTCTCGGTTTTGTTCTTGTGAGTAATATTAGATTGATAGATATAGCAATAGTCGTAGCTCGGAGGCATAGCCACAGATTAAATTGGTAGGTTACATAACACTCAATGTAGATTTGACATAGTGATATTTGACATTAATATTTGCAATTCATTGACTAATTCTTCTTAGTTAAATTATATTAACATAATGATTAGTGATGATATCACCGGATTCACTGTTAATGTTCTTGAAATTGTTTAAGATATCGTTTTTAATTTCTGTGCATAAGAAAAATTATATTCATACATACTAGCATTAAATAGTGCTAGTACGTATAAACATATTTTAATCACTCGATGCGACAAACCAGTCCGGTCCAGTCTAGTGGTGACATGTAGTGCAAATTGCAAAGGATCCTTACATTATAATTATATTTTACTATGCGAGGGAAAGGATACACTAATGACTACATCTTTAACTAATAACAAATTGCTCAATAATATGGCAGCTTACGTTACTGTAATGGATATGTAAATTGCTATGCTAATCATGCTATGATTAGCAAGTTTAAAATTAAGATTAATTTTAAATACACTCTCTTTATAAAAATATCTAAGCATGATAATTGCGAAGGTTGGTGGAAGATAATGTGCGAATCAATTCACGAATATTAATTCCTGATCATATTTTAGAATAGAAAATATATTTTCGTTGAATTTTTTTAGGTTAGTAAGTGGCTTGAAAGTGGAAATTGGATATTGTAATTGAACATTCTAGAAAACATATGACTCTCGAATATTGTATACGGTACGAATAAGCGAGAATATAAAAGTGATTATAAAATTGTTGTAACATACATTATTCTCATTAGTGTCAGTATTAAATGGACGTTAATATTCAATTCGATTATTGTGTTTTTTTATACACACCTTCGTTTTCTTTATTCTTTTTTATTGTTACGTAATTAATCGCTTATCTAACGAGTAATGATAAACTTCACGCCGAAGGCTCCAACAAGGTCGTTGGCATTGACCATGATCTCGCTTTGGACTAGTTTACAAGTACTCGGTGTCTGCTTATAATTGAGGTATCGTAAGAAATGTATTGAATTCGATGATAGATATAGTTCTGAACATTTACTTTTAATGCAGCTGTAAAATTGGGTGTAACATCCAGATCTATTTGATAAAGAACACGTCATCCGGGTATATTAATATGAATGTTTGTTATTATTTGGATGTTGGGTCGGTTACCATTGCTAATATTATTAGAAATTACATAAAAAGAAGTACATAAACATATTTTTATGTCTCCAATAAGGTCAGATGAAAGCAATACGACGAGAAAGTCTCCTAAAACGAAATAACATTCTAAACATAATCAGCATAATTTGTGTCTGCGGGAGAAGTGAATCACAATTTATATATATCTAGAAATATTTCGATAGTATTGTACTATGTCAATCCAGTATAACTGAGCGGTTGACTTAATGAGGTTCGCTTTTACTCAATGGAAAGTGATAAAACGGTTGGTGTAATATTCGAGATGCAGGGTCACTTTTGAATTTCACTTTTACTTTAAATATATCAAGCGGTTTTTTGGAATGTATTTAGAGATTTTGTAAGTTCTACTAAAACTCGATTGTGTTTGTACCGAATTATGGGGAAAATGAGCATTGTAGATAAATCATAATTCACAAGTAATCAACTACTTATATATAAAATATCGGTATAATTTTCGGTATCCTTTATTGTTAGAATACGATAAAAATCGAACCAAACGGGGTTTTTTGTTGAATTATAATCCTACTAATATTATAAATGCGAAAGTTTGTAAGGATGTGAGTGTGTTTGTTGCTCTTTCACGCAAAAATAAATGAACCGATTGCAATGAAATTTGGTACATAAACAGCTGGACAACTAGATTAACATATAGGCTACTTTTTATCCAGATATTCCAATGGGATACGGACTTATGCGGGTGAAACCGCGGGGCGCAGCTCGTTGTATATAAAAAGGGACTAAGCTTATATTTGTTTCCACACTTATCACTTTAAAAATTATATTTATACTTGCCGTTAAATAACCTGCTTTAAGATGTGAAATATATATCACGGTCATCCAATAATCTTTCTCAATGCTTAAGCAATGAACGCCAAAAATCACATACTCTCGAAGAATCTCTACAAATATCGGATCGGCGCGGCGTGTCAACACGACACGTGGTATCGCCGCATATTAGGAAACCTGTTAAAACATACCGTTACCGGAGGTCGTTTGATTAGTAATCTCGCCTTTATTGGATAACGCACGGTCAATGACTTCCGCCGCCTGGTTTCGGTTCTCGGTACTCGTTCAGCTGATTGATGCTTATACGGATACTGGAGGATGCGGCCGAATGGAAATAGACGAAAGGAATGAGTCTAGATTCTTAAATTAGGGTAACGTGAAGATTAGTAGAACAGATAGCTACAATAATACAATAAAATATAGTTAGCGTAAAAGTTTCGCAAACGTAAGTTAAATTTAAAAAATGTTCATATTAAATATTAAATACGTAAAATCGCTTCGCATTCACATCGCATACAAGTGCTAACAATTAAACTCATAATACGATTTATTAAAATGACATTTTAAACGCACATAAATAGCGCATTTAACTAAAAGTCGACATTATTATTGCGTACATCGCGCACGTTGCATTTCCAAAAACGAGCGTCCCGATGGCATTCCGTATTTATTGTCATGCACAGATTTATTTCTGCAATCATCTCCAATTGAGTAATCGAATAGCGAACTGGCGGGATGTTCTCATTGCGGTTGAGTTATGATGAATACATTGTGTGCCGCATTCAATCTTTTGTTTGGGAAATTATTGTAGATATTGCATAAATGCCATTGTTGTAAGTGCTAATGCTAAGTTGTTTTCGCCTCTGTGAATGCGCGGGTGCGCCATTTTTGTAATGTAATCCGATTAAAGTATTTGTGCAAGAGTTGGATTCGGTTCCTGGGTTGGCGTTTTGTTTTCGTTTGAAGAACGTATTGTTCGTTTTTCGTTTGTTAGTCTTTTCGCCGTAGGTATGCTTAAAAATTGAATGATTATATATTATATTAATATTACATATTATATTAATGCTATTTAATCTGCCTATTTTACTATGTTTATAGGTAAGTAATTTATAAAATCTAGAAACCATAATTCATTGTTTTTGTTGTTGATTAAAAATATTAATTGATTAAAAATTTAGTTGAATGAAAACAGTGTCAAGTCTTCTTTATCACAAATTGCTTTCCAATGTTTTTTTCGATAAAATGCTTATATTATTTGATAAGATAAAGTTTTCCACGCGTGTCAATATTAACGCTTATCAATATGAACAAAGTATCATAAATTTATGAAGTTTACCAATAACCTAACAAAACATCTCATTAATCTAGGAAGTCTGTGGCTCAGTTTTCTCTTATTGATTTTTTATCTAAACTTATAACTAGAAATCACCGACTGATGTATTTTTTTTAGTTTTTTCTATTCTCTTTGTATTCTCCGAATGTTACACTTAAAAATAGTTTAATGTTAGCACATACGACATGCACTTTATAAATGATGGAGTTATTATAGGTATATACTCCAAGATCCCTGAAGTGTATATATACCTAATATTAAATATTTACGTTTCCTGTATTTAATTTCATTATAGGAAGTAACCTATTGATGTGTCTCTTCAGCGAATCCGATTTAATAGAAGCCATTTAAATAAAAGAGTACAATGGTACGATTTTATTAAATCGGTCAATCCGTTTTTACGTCACTGAGCTCATGTATTAAAGCAGTGTTTAAAGTTGAAATATCATATTTTCATAAGGGTAAGAGTTTCCTAAACTTGCTTTGTCTTTGAAGTGTGTGTGACTGAAGTCGAAGTTGGTTTGTAACTTTTACAATTCTCAACTGTATGACATATATAAATTGTACCTACCTTGTATTATATGAAACTGCATGTATGAGGTCAAATCGAACCTTATTGCTTTAATTTTAAAGTGTTACTTTTAATAATAGAATAATTAATGCGTTTCAATATATAGATTTATGTATGTAAGTTTTCATAAGTGTCAATTTAATGTATATTATGTCATTAAGCTCAGAGTTAAAAAATAAACGTTATATACCTATCTATTCATAAATCTTAAATATATATATTATTCAGGCATTTAAATAACTTAATTACAATTAAAACATTGCAATTAACACACTGTTCGTATTTCATAACGTCCCTGGGAAAATCATCAATTAAAACCTTATACATAGAAACCGACACAATCGAATTAAGAAATAGGAAGAGCATTTGAAAGTGAATAATGATTTGGGACGTGCAAATTATACATCAAAGCTCTCATCGGTTGCGCGTCTATGACATTAAGGCTGGGCCGAGTCATCGTGCAGCGAAAGTCCGTGCTTTCGCCATCAACTGTGACCTTTTGTGTCGTCTACAATTCACCGATGGTACCCCGATTCGTTATTGGCTCTTTCATTCCAATTTGAAGAGGTTTCGTCGGGCTTCTATCGCTGCAACTTATTATTTTTTTTTTTTTGATACGCTGTCATCGCTTGATATGGAGTTTTATGTTTGCAGTGCAGTAAATTTCTTCGCAAGTCGACGTTTTTTTTTGTCACATGTTCAAAACGAAGTGTAAAATGAAACCCGCAACCATTCACCAGTTTGAGGAAGAGCCATTCAAAATCATGCCATCTCACAAAGATAAAAACACGCCTACATTCAGATTTCTACGCAATGATACTACTTTCGCATTCATTACGCGCGCGCAATCCGAAATGCTGTTCGCAATTTATTTGTTATAAAACGAAATGGGCTTACTAGACAGTCATTGTATCGACTTGGCACACTTGACCCACATTCTCGCGTATCGTGACTCGCCGACCCGCAAGGAACGCATTTGTTACAATTTCTTTCATGAAAACGAACAGGAGTGTAACCTTATTAATGATTAAATAACCACTTGTGACACTTCGTTAGCGTGTGTACGGTTCGAGTTGTATAGAATTATAAAAGTAAATGGCAAGTGAATATGCAATTGGATCTTTTATCGTAGATTTATTTTGTTTGTAGAGTATATTATGTGTTTAAATATTGATATTTATTAATAATTATAAATCAGCATCACTGATACATTATTGTTTATATTAAATAAATAAATAATTTCTATCATTGTAATGTGATACGATGTAATTTATGTGGAAACAAAAAATCCAGTAATGGTAATTCCAATGAATCTTGTTTTATTTCGTACGTTAAACATGGACAGTGTTATAGAAACCAATCCACCTCCATATTCACGAGCGTTTTCATATATTTGATGTACGAGTACATTTAATTTTGTTCCATCTGTATCGCCTCAAACAGCTAAGTACGCTTCGTGCCTGTCATTGACAGATGCTAACTCTTCTGTACATTTTTCAATTCAACACTCCGAGTGGGAAATGTCGGTAGGTAAGTAACAAGCAATATACGCAATGTGTCTACGTAATGTAGGCGATATTTTTTCCGCCTCAGCAATAAATCCCATGGCGCCTGTGGATCACGTATTTCGCGAGAACATGATGCTCTTCTAACGAATTATGTGAGGATACACGATTGTTCTATCGCCTATCTTGCTATTGAAATACATGTATTCAATTGTACTGATTTCGGCGAGGTGCACTCATTCGTTTTTTATGAAATGACTCAGAGAACACTCCGATGTTTTCCTGTTTGCTGATTGCACGAAATATTTGAATGTTGGGTCAATTGACGTTGCTGAGTTGGTTTAGATTTTGTAGGATTTGAAACTAATTACTAGCGGTTCGCCCCGGCTTCGCCCGTGGTACATATATAGCCTATATCATTCCTTAATAAATGGACTGTCTAACATTGAAATAATTTTTCAAATTGTTCCAGTAGTTCCTGAGATTAGTGCGTTCAAACAAACAAATTCTATAGCTTTATTATATTAGTATAGATACGAGGTTATCGAAGGTCCACGGGAATATGAATAGATTTGGCATGAGAAAATAACACTAAAGAATGATAAACAATTCTTACTATATCCACACCGTCAAATTATTCTGCATTACAGATAATAAAATAATTATGAAGTAGCTTTATCGTTATTACTCCAATCGAAATTATCATAATGAAATGAATTCATAAATTGACGATGAAAATTAATTATCTAAAGCGGATGTGTATGTTATTTTTATCACCCATGTACAAACTTTTACAGTTTTAATAATTTGATACATGTATACCATCCGTCCTTTATAAACTACATAGTTGGCCGCGTGCATTCATCTTATAAAACTTTTTTGTCTACTCTGTATTCTCGACTGTTTTTTTTTTTTAATTTATGAATGCAAAAAGGAAATAATCATAAGTTTTTTTTCGTAAACTTATACTTTCGTGTACGTTCAAAATCTTAAATCCTTGTATTTTTCTAAAATTTTATCTGTTTGTCTCTTGTTCACGCCTTAATCGGTTTGAATATAATTCCATACAAACATAGTTTATTTTCGAAAAAAGATAAGTTTTTAACTGCGTTGTCGAAGGAAAAGTTCTTCGACAACGCGGGCAAAGCCGTGAATACAAAGCTTGTGTTAAATAATTGTAGCTAGTAGTTTTATAAATGGTATATATATTACGATTATGTCATGATATATAAGATTCCTATGTTCATCGTTGTTAAAATATATGTTATCTGATTGCTACAGAGGAAGTTTATTTATTTTGAGTTCGATAACGTTTTATAAAATGTCGACAAATATTTACTTATACATGATTCATTGTTTACTATGAATTTACAATATTGTTTCATCTTTCACAGATACGCGTTTGGCACCCTGATTTCTAGAAGCATCGAGAGCTTATCGCTTCAAAGGTACATAGAGTAATTGTTTAGCTACCTACATATTATACGTATCCGGAGATTAAAATAAATTGCAAATAAATACCAACGCCACTAGCTTGCAGGATATAACTTAATGATTTGTGTCACTGGTTACTTTGCAAGGTTTTTAAATACCGTCATGAAATGTTGAAAATTTACACTGAGGCAGTTCCATATATTATCGTCCTTTGACGCCTTGTAGCTTGCCATAGTACAATCTTGAAGTTATGGGATACTAGATGCTCGTCCCGGCTCCGGCCGGATTATCCCAAGGGAGCATTTAACCGGCATAAAAAGTAGCCTATCACCCAAGCCCGTACACTGTCTGTATACAAAAGTTTAATAAAATTCGTTCAGTAGTTTTAGCGTGATTGACGGACAAACATCCAATCACTGTCGCATTTATAATATTAGTGTGATAGTGTAACTATTATCTTAAATAAAGAAAAATTGTTTTTCGCATAGTGCAAGGTTCTGATTGTAATATAAATTAACATTATTTACCAAATTACAAATATAGCTACGTAATTTAAACCCGTGTCTAGGCATATTGTGCACATTTCTATTGTAAATATTATATACGCGTCAAATTCAATTGTCAGACTCGCTGTTTGCATTACTATTAGATAACGTCACAACGTTTAGTGGAAATATCTCACTATCATTGAATTGTTGTAATATTATAACTGCTATGATAATGATGTGTTGTGAATGCGAATATTTTGGAAATTGCGCCTGTATTCTGTCTCCGTTATACTATTTTGTTGTTATCAGATTCGCGTGTTTATTATCTCAATGAGTGTACGAGTAATTCATGAATATGTGTAAATAATAAACCCTTCATAGAAATATATGCGAGCCGCAACTTGTGTAAAATAATTAATTGAAATAACATTTAATTAAAACTAGCTATACAGCTACTACCTTTTGCAAATTGTTAAGTCCCCTTTCAACTTAGAAATACAACATTTAATTACTGAGAAAATTAACACAAAACACACCCGTTATAAAGTCAATAAGTAAAAGCAAAGGTTGAAATGGAGTTAGAATAAGATTTACTGAAACGAAATGAAAATAAAATTTAATTAAGTGAGAAAACATCTGCGCATATGGGGTGAGGGAAGTCGCGATTTATTATTCGTAATATGGATATTAATTAAATTTTCCCTTTTATTCATTCGGGTATAAAAACATTTTTACCATATATGGTATTTTATTCGGCATTGTTAATTAACATTTCATAATTTTATGCCGCAGTCCATCTCGATAAGTAAAATTTAATGCAGTGCTAGGATAATACAGTTATATATATGACGCAAAAGAATTTAATTATAAATAAGTGAAATAACAACAGCATCGTTTCATAACTTCGGTGGTTTCATACGAAAATGTAAATTTTTTACGCAAATTATAATTCATTTTTGAGCTTTAATTGTTATCCAATCCAAGTATATAGAATAGAGTTTTCTGTACTTATGTATGTAATATTAGGAATTTCGTATTTATTATACATATTAGAGGAATTATCACAACATTTGAGTATCAATATAAGGTAATATTTTTGAAAAGAAATATTTTCGAGAACCTACTTGAAATGATTTGCAAGAATAATACAATTTTCTATAATAATGGAGGCATTAAAATCGTGCCGAGTATAATGGAAAATAACCAGTCATGTTCTTTTGCTATCCTAATTTCTATTTGAATTCCAGCATGTTTTGAAAACTATCTTTGTTAGATCTAGTCTGACTTAATTTAATGAGCGGGTGAAAGGCCTTACACAATCGCTTATATAATCTGGTGCATATTAGCCGTTAAAGATGAGCACAAACATATATTTACACGTTTGAGCCACTTTCTAATATGGCGCCCGTATAGCACCCATACGTTTCTCCTTATCATTTTTGTTTATTTCAATAGTTTCCCTATTTAACGCTTGTATTCATGTAAACCCTTATTACATTTTTAAAATTTAATTACGACTTGCTAGAAAAGCTGTGACTTTTTCATTAGGTAGGGCTGTTAATTACGACATGTTTAGTTTCTGTACATTTACCTTTGTGTTATTTATCCGCGGTATAATCCAACGGGTTTGTAAAAAAATGTGGCAGTTTTAAAAACAGTATGGCGGCACTTAACCCGAATAGCGCTGCATCTGTTATAAACAGCGCAGTAAGTCAGACTTAAATAACATTAAAAGTGAATTAAATTTATATTTCATACAGCGCTCATTTTGGCTTATTATTCATAAACAAAGAATGCCATCATTGACCCGGACGTGAAGGCATAGGTCAGCGGTTGCATCGTGCTTCTTCGTGACGTAACAAATTTGAAAAGGATTTGTTTGCGTGAACGCCTCTAAATGGAATAAAAGCTGTCGTGGCTTCGAGTCATCGAAATGCTGCGTGGCCATTGTTTGCTTATTTCTGTTTGAGTATCAGAGTGCCAATCAACTGTAGAAAAACCAGATAGCATCGTATGCCGTTTCAATTATTTTATGTAAGTTTATTACGTAGTATAAAAACATAATTCTATAAATGAATTTGGTCTAGATTTTCATTGTGACTCGTTTGAATAGCATGTGATTGATATTCTGCACGGATATTTATTTTTTGTTAACAGAGCGCCAATAAATTTAATTATTTAATTAAGTATAAGGCACGGAAATTATTTGTTAGCTGCGGTCAAATATATTGTTGTAGTTCTTCTTTAAATTCTTTTATTTTTTTTTGGCATGCATCATACGGAGCAAATGTGATACTTTCTAAAATGCAGCAATTGAAAGTGTGTAAAGCGACACATTCGTATCCTTGAGAGCTAAGAATTGCAGTTAGTAGTTAGATACGAACGTGGATAAGTGTAACATAGGAAACAACATTTGAACAGTAACTTGAGTGAAAGAGACCACATTGTGATATGTATATATGTTTCTATTTCGTAGAATTTGATATGCAGTGACTGAACGCACAAAAAATACAACAGCTTCAACGTCCATCCTTAATTTTGGAAAGTTTCCCCTTAATCGCATATTTAAGGAATGCTGCTCCTCTGTGTCATCATACGTAGGTACGGGCCTTATGTTGCGCAAACGTAAGAAATATTTATATGAAGTCATGCATGAATATTCAGCACATAATTGCATCCGCGTACATCTCATGAGAGTTTCTTGCAACGAGTTATAAAAATATTATGCTTCACAACCTTTGCAGTCCTCAGGCTTAATAACCATTAATTTTCTATATTCTTTCGTAATAAGTATTAAGGTTTGTTGCTAATCTCAAGCTTCTGACGATCGTTAAAATAACAACTATCATCTAAAATAATACAAACACGAAAGCTTGTAAGAATGTGTAGATGTGTGTTGTTACTCTTTCGCGCATTACGAGCTGATTGGATCTGTATGAAATTTGGTACAGGGATAGATTAATAGTAAGCATATTATGCTGCTATTTGCCCGGCTGCCACGCGAGTGACTCGGCAGGTTCCAGCTAGTACACTACATTAAGTATTTAAAATTGACGTGGTGCTGTTCGTTTTATTTACAGATTTAACAGATCATATCATCATATTATATCAGATTAACAGATCAGATCATATCATATTACATATATGACTAAAGTTGCATAGCCCCAAGACTCATTACAATTCATTAAGGTCAAACCAAGTATCAACTTGGATACTGTCAACATTTTGTTTAGTTACTTATAACGTTTTAACTCGATTACAATAGAATATGAATCATGAAGGTTGTACTGACGAATGTTGGGTAATTCCTAAAAATGGTATGAGTACAGTGTCGGTAATTGTTTCACTTTCTAAATGTTAAAAGATTCTTGTAAAATTTTAAACGAAACCTAAAAAAAAATCACAATTTTATCACCGGTGGTGCGTAATGCATGATCAATACCATCGGAAATATGTTTTTACAACTTTACTTGAAATAGCGTGAATAAAATATATATACATCACTTTCGATTTCCACGATAACCTTTAGTCCGATTCAATAATCACGTCATATCAATATTCATGGTTTCCAAATCATCAATTTAAACGCGTCTAATGTATTCCATCGGCCATCGATAATAAATAAAAATACCAAATGTCAAATCGTGACCCCTTACATAATCCATCTCAAGATCTCTCTCATCTCCGGGTTATTTATGAAAAACAAAAATTATACGACATTTTGTATCGCTTTCAAGGTAGTAATACATTAGCATAATATGAGCTACACGTTCTAGGGATTACGCGGCTAAAATAAATGATGTCAAACAGTCGGAGTGGATCGTATGGGGCTAAAGTCAAAATTGTCCCGTAATTTGTGGATTTTTTCTACTCTATAATATACTTAATACCTTTGCTGTCAAAAAAGGGTAAGTTATAGATAAATTGCTTAAAAAATTATCCTCTATTCATAATGTACACTGAATAGAATTTGGGTCGTCTATTTTTCGCTAACGAATGCTCATACCACTATTTCTATGTACTATTAATAATGATAATATTCATTAGCGAAAGATTGGAAAAATAACAATTTTATTATATATACATTGCTTTTGTGAAGACATAAGATAGGATATTGAAAATAATTAATGTACTATAGAAGAGAGGCTATATAATAAAGCAAGATATGACACACTTGTTATTTATTATGAGCAGTTATGTATGAAAAATGAACAGGGAAATAAAAGAACACAATGAATATATTATTATATTGATGTTTCGATTGATCGATTTCATTATGTGAACCGTGTTATAAAACTTCATGTTTATAAGTATTGTAATATAACTGTTTAGTATTGATTTCGTTACACAATTGAATACACGTTTCAATCATAGTCCATACGTTTATTACGTCGCATACTAAATAATTTATATACTCGTATGTAATACGCATATATTCTGCTATTAGTAATTTAACTTCAAATCTCTGTAATATAAAATGTATAAGAAACCAAAACACAAGTTTCAAACATAGTATAAACCAGAAATTAAATAAAATTTCACAAGTAGAGCAAAAACCTGAGTAAACCAAGGCAAGGTAAACTTGTACGATAAACTATTGATTGAACTACTTAATATTTTAATATAACGTTTGAAATCCTCTCAAAGTAACTTTTCCCGAAGTCTCTTAAACCCAACCTAAAATTCATGTTTACAGAATGTTCGGTACTTCATTTGAATACTTCAGAGCCTTTGCGAAAACATCTGTATTTAATACATACATTTAGAAATTCGTGTGTCGATTCCGCTATAACTTTGACGAAAAATAACTTATATCACCGTTTCGATTTGAATTCGTTTATCATTTGAGTATGTTATGGTGCATTGTGAACTTAAATAACGATTTTTTGCATCATATCTCAAATATGAGATTTCTCTATATATAAGGCATCACCAATTTCTAATTTAGCGAATTAAAATTATGCAAATAAAATCGTTGTAAAATTAACATTTCACGAGTAAAATATCCACAGCGAGTAGCCGCATTACAAGAAAGAGAAAGTGCTTAAAAAAGTCGTAAATTATTTTGTTAATTATAAAAATATGTTATTAGTGATATTTCATATGAATGAATCTCCATAATGTATCATGTAAAAACAATTGCAAAAACTAAGCCAGATATATAGTGTGTTAAGAGTAAGAAGGGATTCTATTGCAATAACTTATATATTCTATTCACGCACTGTATATTTGATATTAAATTTTATTAAAACATACATCGCAACAAACTATTCATTTTGTACACTATGCGCGTAAAAGGGTTTTTTCGCATAATTTCCAGTTAAAACTTCTAGACAAAGCAAAGGAAATTTATTAGATCTCTGCTGCTTCGTTAGTGCAAGTAATTAAAGAGTTAAGTTTCGCAAATCATTATGAAATTAACACGAAGGGAATTAAAGAAAGCGACGGAAAATATCAGGAACGAAACGAATATTATTTTAAAAATGTAAGAAATGTTCATTTGAGTTTCCCGCTGCGAGATTCTTTTGAGAGAAAATTCAGTTTGATTGTCTCTCTCGAAATAAAAGATTATGACCATCTAAGGGCGCGTCCACATTAACAACCTTAATTCTAACAGCGCTATAGGGTTTTGTATAGCTTAGTCCAATAGCACGGAGAAATTCTTTATTTTATTATATTGGAAGAATATTGAAGTTTCTGATCATAATTAACAACACGAACAACATATTATAGGCCTTTTGGTAGATCAAATCAAGAGGGTTTGTTTGCAATAATATCCAAGTTTTATATTTCATTGCAACGTATTGTTCTCTACGTCATTTGTTTCCATTAAGTGGCCCAGCAATGAACATAATATCATCAGCTTAAAGTTATCCAATATTTACTAGTTTACAGTCAGCCAATGTGCCGGCGGCCTTAGTGCAGAACGGTAAAGTTCAACCACCAACCGCTATGAAACTTCCTCTCCTTGCATCGGCCACGATGGGAATTAAATTAATAACTGGAATCCTTTCGGCTCTCAACTTGAAAATTATTTTTGGCGTCAGCACTGGCCGGCTATTGCGGGAGAAAGCTATTGATTTTGTTTTATTGTTCTGTGTACGATGTTTGCGATGGACAATTGAAACTCCTTTTCAATAGATAATTGTGTTTTAATACTTGATCATTCTATTTGTCATATATTTAATATTAAAGGGATAGAAGAGCCTAAAATCTCTTTCATATTCCTTGTTCAACCAGACGTTTCGAGAACTCTAGATTGCGCGTATGATAGACAAACGCCAACATTGTTTACTAAACAAGAGGCTCCTATCTCTACTTCTAATACTCTATAGCTGAAGAGTGTTTGTTTGAATGCGCTAAACTCAGGAATTTCTGTTTTGAATTGAATATTTATTTTTGTGTCGAATAGTCCATTTGTTGTATTGAGGAATGTTATAGGCTATATAATATTATGTACGACTTGGGTGATACCGCAGGGCATAGCTAGTTTTATTTTATAACGTAAAAATTGATATAATTTTTACAAATTTTTAAAATTAAAATGTATGGATACCGACGTATCGATATTTGTTACATCAAACTAATCAAAATACACTGTAACCCATCGTTTTGATTATTCTTTGATACTTCAACCGCATGTGTAGAAAATGAAGATTGCTATTTAGGATTTTCGCCTCGCGATGCCCAACAAGTGAGTGATCGCAGTAGTAGAAGGTAATGATGTAGGAGGCTTATCGGCTCGCCCTTTACGCGTCATTTTTACGGATTCCCCTAGGAATTCTAGTGAATTTCAACTGATAATTAATATGCCTATGCCTTCTACTTATTAGCTTTAAAACGAAAACTGATACTACAATGGTTTGTTTTAAAAACAATGTCTGCAATTATTATATTTCTCTAGTTCTGTTATAGTGAATGCCCTTTCTTGAGGTTTCTTCCATCTTTCGATATACCGTAAGTATAAAATATACCGTATATTTGTATTCTGTGATGCAGCAAAAATAAATTACTAACCGGCTACCACACTCATTTTTTACCTCAAACCACAAACAACAACAATGTGAAAATTTAATGGTAGTTGTACTATAGTTAACGATTATTATTGTATCGATCATCTCACAGTCGTTTATGGTAATCAACGTATTCAAATGTTTACTAATACACAGAATATTTTACGACAACGCACTGGGGTTGGTATGACTTTGAAAACGTTATTAATATTCATCGAGGCTTCGCATTTGCTGACGTTTCAACTTGTACCTACGTACTGTTTGTAGGTGCTTGAAGATACAATTTTGATTTCACGGTGAATGAGCAAGTCATTTTTATAAAGTAGGCAGTTGGTTATTTATGTCTTATTGGGGTTCTAAGCGGATGTTGTGAATGAGTGTGATGAAATGTAGTTTGGGAATACGCATTTGTGTAGGTGTATTGAGACAATTTTTAGACTTCTTTAATATATTTCTTCGGTGAACGAATGTTCACCAGGACCCTTGTATGCTTCAGGGGTTGTAACAAATTAGAGACATATTATTAGATCTTTGTCTCTAGGTTATTATTTAGCGACTTTGTAATTCTCTAATTTGTCTTTTATAAATTGAGCTTTATGATATTTTTTCTTTCATCTTTTCACAATAACACAATGTTACGCCTATACAGGTACAGATTGCGAGTGAGTACTCAAATAGATAATTGTAAGTGGTAATGAATTAATCGAAATATGTAAATTAATGAATTCAAACTCGATAATTTATATAACAATAGTGGTTCAGTTGATTGAGCGTTTTCCCTATTGAACTGTGTGAATACGAACCGTGGAGAGTAGCCTAGTAGCATAAGTAGCTTCGTCACGATCCTGCCAAATGATGACTGTTATTCATGCGTTTATTCAGTTTGGAGGTCGGTTGTTCCTGCACTACCTACTTCTCTTCTTTAATCCTTCTTTTTCCTTAAGAGGCGCGTCTTCAATTCATTCAAATTATTTATTTTTGAGTATCATCGTTATATATGTTCTTAGATTTGTTCTTTTAGCATTGTATTATCATTTACCTATTCTATACTGTAACAAAGTTTGTAGTGGATCTATAAGACGTTGCTTCATTTGTTACTTCATCAAAGCAATATATGATGTATGAAAAAATATTAATTAAAATCATTAACAAGTACTTAATTAAAACTGTCCAAGATATGTCCCACTATTAATTGCAGCACGTGCGCGCAATTAACTGGACCTGTAAAAGAAAAACAATAGCACGACGCTATAGTAATCGATCTAGCTATCCAGTCGGCCTTGACTAAATATGCGCGCATATCCGATACGGCACGTGGTGATGTAACTAACGGTTTAATTAGAGCAAGTGGAAAGGAAAATCATTTCAATTGGTTAAGAAATTGAAATGAGTGAAAAAAGCAAAAGCAGTGGTGGCTCAGTGGTGAGAACCTCGGACTTCAAAATCGATAAGTCGGGGTTCGAGACTGGGCGGAGCGTGCAGGAAATAAATAGATTTTTCAATTTATCTGCACATGTGAATAACATCACCACTGCTTAAAACGGTGAAGGAAAACATTGTGAGGAAACCGGCATGTCCAAGAATCAAAAGTTCGACGACATGTGGCATCTGCCAACCCGCACTTGGCCAACGTGGTGGATTATGGCCTGAACCCTCATAGGAGGCCTGTGCCCCAGCAGTGGGAACATATATGGGCTGATGATGAAGAAATTGAAATAATAAATAAGCGCGATGCACTTTTGGCGTTGATACGGTTTTCGTCACTTTGTCAAGGGGTTATTTAACCGCTTCCGCGGTTAAAGATTGCTGCGACAAGTTGACGGGCAAATGTTAACGCAATAAAGTGCGTTGTTATTATTGTATATTCGTGATGATTGTGTGGTGAAGGAATTTTGTGATGAGTGATAATTATTGGCAATTTACTAACTCGAAATCATCGAGACAGGCACATCATCACCATCATAGACATTGAAGGCATCCTACTCTGCAAAGAAAGCTGTTGTAATTCCTATTTAAGAGTGTGCCCTCCCCCTATTAGATAATAGATATTCTGATAATTGATAGAAGTTTACAAGAGATTGAGATGGTTGTTCTCGATATCTCTGGAGTTAACATTATTGTTCTAGTATGGTAACATTGTCATGAATGCCACATTACAATTTCTGATCCAAGGGAATTATCGCCGTCGTCTCATCATGGCTCGAAATCCAATTCAATTCGACCATCTGATTTACCCTTCCCCATATGATTTACCTATAAATACGCGACACACGTAATTGCTGTACCATGTCACGTCTTTCACGATATAATCATCCCACAGAAATGGGATTAAGATATCTCTGATAGATGTCTACGTGTCCGAGACACCGTCGGAGCTGTAATCTCATCTATGAGATACGATAGGTCTGAATGGACTGCTGACGGAATACGCTTTGCTAACCAATTGGATTGTATTATGATTAGGTTAATGGTAAATGTATTGCTTTGCATAATGCGTCTCGAGTGTTGCACGTAAATAGTGTATTAACACGGATCGAGATGGTGCAAGCAGTGCTTTCTAATAGACGTTGCGAGACATTCATTATTTTAGCTACTTATTTTATAGAAGGTTTGTTTTGAAGCAATTGAGTTAATTTCAATAGGTCAATCAATCAAAAAATCATTCAATTCACTTCCCAGATTAAAGGCACATATCACGGAGGCATTGTTGAAAAGAACCATAGTAAAAGTCATAGTTTTAATACATATTTTCGTTATGTTTGCTGTTTTTTTCTTTACTGTTTCATAGTTATACCAATATAATTATCATTTGCGTAATAACAGCGGTGAGTAAATAAACGGCCACGCGCCAAACACGATGATTGATGAGTTCTAAAGATTGCAGTCTCCTCGAAAATTGCCTCTTAAGTATGTAAAAGGAACAAAAAACTTTGATAGCTGTGAAGCTCTTGTTTGTTTTACTGAGCAACTAATAGGTACTGTTATGTTACACACCTAGTCAAACCTAAGTATACAGATACGTTATTTGACCTCTTGAAACTGCAAAAAGAGTTTATATCTATAAGAGTTTTCTTAGTCACTAATAAAAAAACGCTAACAGCTTTTTAACCTGAGCTTTCATATTGTTTAACTATCGCGGTGAATTCAGCTTTTGCTCCGAATAGATGAATCTATTTGCAAAAGATAAATATAATGTCAAATGCCACTTGTACTTACAGCCACGTAGACTAATGAAAATATAAATAATTGATTGTAGTAATTGTACTGTGTCAGTTTCTAATTTGAATAAATTGAACATGGAACAATATAATAATATTCATATTGCGATGTTATATTTGGTACCGTCTATTTTTAGATTATTAATTAAAAATATTTTGTAATCCATTAAATCGTAGAGCAGAAATGCTATCGTAATGTATGTATTTTGTGATGAACGTATGCAGATTTGGCAAAACGAAAAACAGGACGTGCAAGTAATCGCTAGTATTACATAACTAAAGTTCTTAGCAACAGAACGCAGCCGGGATTGTATTTCTTCTGTTTCAAGTTACAGGCTCGGCCTTACCTTGACATTTTATATTATTTACTGAGAAAATATCTTTATACATAATGATACAAAATTCTTAAAAAACAGTTGCTTCTATTTTTTGCAGTGTATTAAGGCTACACCTAAATTCTTTTATTTTTCAAATTTTTCAATTTTCGTGTAGGTAAGATTAATAATTTATTAACTTCATTCCATTTTATCAATTACAGATGGAGGCAAATATATATAGCGAATTTGAAAGTAAGATCCTTTCAAATTCTCTGTATTTGCAGCGCTGATTGCACATGATATTTATTCAGTTTCTTAGATTTTTTCTGAGAAATTATTTAAACGTGGAAATCTTTAAAGTTTCAATTTGTAAAATAGAAGAACAGAGCAGATGAGGATGACACGACACAAATTATTACAAAACAATAGTTTCAGTCAAATAAAAAAGTAAACAATCCCTTCAGGCAATATGTTAATAAAACAGATATTTAGACAATTTCAATCAATAGATAAGTATAGGCATTTTACATGTTTTTTGAAATGGAATTGATGACATGAATTTATATACAGTAAATGTATGTATCATAAAAGTGAAATCCCGTGTCCCCTAGTGGGGTATGGGGCAGATGATATACATCTGTTTGAATGTATATATTATTTGTCTCACTAAATATGTGTTAAACTGAACGTTAATAATAGATTACTATTTTTGTTTTATATTTATTAATATAATTTTAACCTTTTACAAATTTGCTCACATTATTTACATATAATACAGACATTGAAACGGGATATTTATAAATATTTTGTTTATATCTAGTCAATTATTAATGGTTTATTTGATTCACCAAGAATAACTGAATCGAACTTTCCAGCTGTCTATACACACACCCACACATAACATTTCTATAATATCTACTACCATAACTTGTAAATCAACTTTTAAATGCATCGGTATAAAATTTTAACGGCGCTTCTTTAATCGTACCGAAATAATAAAAGAACAAAAATAACTTTTATGCATTCTAAAACAGCGCTCTAAATTATGGGTACTTTAAACGTAATAATTATGTCATAATGTTTACATTGTAACAATGGCGAATCGCGAAATGAGACGTCAGTGAATGGCTTTCCCACGGAGTTATATGACCCGGTTAGTGTTTGAATTGTGTACTTTTTAACCAGCAAATTGTTAAAGTAATAGTCTAATGTAACAATTTCTACGTCCTATCAGCAGCTGCGATCATCGTCTATAAACAATGGACAAAGACCACAGAATTATAATTAATGTCCCTGCTAACGTCAAAATAAGAACTTACCAATATACTTTAAATGTCGATTCAGCTATTTGCATAAATGTGAGTGTCATATATGTAAAAGCTGTGAATTTGAACTCAACTAATAATAAAAATATATGTACTGATTTTTTGAAAGAGAAGGATTCATATTATTCATTGTATTCATAAATAAGTGTTGTCGTGGTAGCAATTATTGTATCGTATCATTTATCATATGTAAGCCGTGGGAGTAAGAGATAAATATATCCTGTATGTACGCTTCATTTTAAATTGACTTTTATCCAGGACTTTCTGAGTTTATTATTATGTTACTTGTTGAAAATTTTAAAGTTGCGGCAATGTTTTCATGAAATGTGCCTGAGTGCCTGTTTCACACTTGTGTATTATATTATGTTATTATCTCCTAGAATCTCTTTAACTCAGTAGAAAGGCATTGAGTGAATATTTATAGTAATACTAGCTGACCCGGCATATGCAGTTCTGCTTGACTCTTATCATTTAGGAGTGTAAAAAAATAGATGTTGGCCGATTCTCAGACCTACCCGATACGCACACAAAATTTCATAAGAATCGGTCCAGCTATTATGAATGAGTTGGTAACTTAAATTGTGACACGGGAATTTTATACATAAAAAAATCTCGTGTTACAATGTTAGTTACGTTACGGCGTTTGCCGGGTCAGTTAGTTATAAGTATATAACATATAATAGTAATCCATCCAATTAACATTGACGTTATATGCCCCTCAAAGTTATTTCTAGTTATCCATTATTCAGCTATATTTGAACGTTTTCAGTCGTATAAAATGTTTGTTATTGAAATTAGAAAATCAAAACTGAAGCGGTTTAATTGGACCTGCTCACAGCATCCATTATTTATGAATCTATTTCTATAATTCATTTTTATGTTTCAGTTAAAAGCTTTTTCACTTTAAGTTCACAAGGTAAGTAAAGCGAATCCCGCATAAAACAGAGAACGAGTCGAGTGTAAGGCGCCTATCGTAGATTTGCGATGTTTTTAAATTACGAGACCACTTGGAGCGTTTCCAAAATTAAGTGGAGTGGCCCGTGAACATTATGTGCTAGCAAATTATAATATTTTAACTAAATCTGACTCTGCGAAAGTTGGGCGCTTGTATGAGGCAGTTGAATTATAAGGGGTTTTATAATAAGTTCTGAGGTTTTCGCGGTAGCTCGCATAGTTTAATATAAAAATTGGTTGCGTGTATTACGTGTTTTTATAGTAATTGATTAGTATATTTTTAATAATTTGCGTTGATAAGTACTTGTAGATATGAAATAATATTCAAAACTACTATCGATGCGTGCCTGATATACTAAACAAATTAGTTATTTGAATTTATTTACTAAACACACAGTATGATAATGAAAGATGACACTGCTATGGGTCCTTACGTTGAGCTGAATTGAGGAGTATGAAAGTAAAAGTTTTTTTTGTGATGTTTTATCACTCTCGTTATATATTTTTTACTACCTGTACTATCTGGCATACTTTGATATTGTTGTTTTTGTTTATTTTGTTTCGATTGATGTTTCACATTGTCTAGAGAGAAATGTGTAGAACATTAAAGCCGGTGGGCTTATTTGTGTAAGCTTATTATTCTATAAGCATTTATAAAAAAATTGATTATCGAGATACGAAGGTAAAAATAAATATAGATGACCATTAAAAAATCGTGACAGGACATTGAAAAAAAATTAATTAAATGCGTTTAAAATTAACCGTTCATTGGAAACATTAGATGTGTCGACACGATCCAAGACGTGATGTGTTAATGACCTCCGCGGAGTCGTGATGATATTCAAGTAACGTGTTAATAAGATTCCATTTGTGTCAGATGGTGCAGTGAATTTAAAGGTTACGGCTACGGACGGTGCTTCTGTATGGAAATAGAATGGAAACGAGTTACGATATGTCGTGACGACGATTGTTTTTAAAGGGGCTTTGTGGATGGAGGTATAATAAAGTTGGCTCGTGTGATATTTGTATAGTTTCATATGTGTTATAGTGAACTTGATGTATGATAATTATAAATAGTTTCTAGTAATATTGAACATATCAACGATATCAAACGATACAATGTTCTTTAGAGTGGAGGTGATGTTTCAAATAGCCAATTTTTATATGGGTTCAGATATTATATTGACCTCTTTGTAATACAACAATTTGTGCCAAATTACAACATACCTTCGATGCCAGCCATGGCATTCCTATGCGCTTGAATGTAATTCAATTATATCTCCTATAAACCCTTATTAGGGGACGAAAACTATTCATTACTTGTATTTGTTATAAGTTCACACATTAAAGTTTGTATTTTTTATATTGAACAGCGCAATTGATGGCAAAGTGATTGTACATTTAACGATAGGTATCTAGCCGGTTGTGCCATCGCGAGGTTGTTAGTCTGTGACCTTTGCGTATAGCCATCTTTGTGAGCGTAACGTGCATGCTACTGTGACTCTCGATTTTAGTTTGTTTTTTTTTTTCTTGGCATTTAATGTTACACGCTCGCATCGAAAGGTTACGCTGATATAAGCCTACGCTATAAAGATGTTATTGTAATTATAATCATGTATTTAAATTTTCAAGCATAGGTGCTTACTACCTACTATAATTGAAACTTGTTACAGTAATTATTTGATATTGTATGTGTATTACATAATCATGTGTTTAATCAATTCATTTCGTACGCATTAATAATTCATTCTCAACATGTAAAATTATTAGGGTATTAAAGCAGTATTTTTTTTTTAGTTTTATAGTATTCAAATGCTTTATAAAGTAAAGCGTTATTTCAATTTTATCGTTATAAATAAATTTCGATACGAACATAAAATTGAATGTGCGTGTAGGTACTTAATATATCTCTAGTTTTATATACGTCTTTCTATTGTCTCGGCATCCTTTGGAAGTCAGTGCGTGGGACTACAGCGCTTACACGCAATAGCGCCTACTAAAATATGTAATGAATACTCTAAATTACGTAAATTTACCAATTTTTTAGGTTCACAATTAAAACGAAATAATACTTACAAGTTGTTGCGAATCATTTATTATATTATATAAAACATATACAACTAAGTAGGAGCAATCAACGATTTACTACATGAGAAATGTCAAAGTATCGCGAGCGTAAAGTTTTTAAAAGAAAATGTGGTTGGTTGCACGTTTCGCAGTAGCAATTTCGCTCTCAGTGGCTGTGACTTGTCGGAATGGAATTGGTTCAGGACATGCGGTTTAGTTGAGCCACGTACAGATTGAAAGTCGGACGCTTTTAGACTTTAAGGCTTTGAATAATAAATCGTAATCGACTGTGAGTGTTGATGGTAATATTTCCTTTGAGGAGTCAGTTTTTAAGAGGTGCATTCGAAAAACTCTTTGCGCATCATTGGAATATGATGATTACGTTCGATTAATTACTCATTTTATACTGTTTATAGCCTGTTACTATCGGCACTTTACTACAGATAATATACTATTCATTTATTTAGAAAATATATGTTGCATTTATTTGAAACAACTTTCATTAACCGAATGCAATAAAATATTATTAATGTGACTGTAACTTTGCTAATATATAATAGTTATAATGACGTAAACATGCGAATAAATTCGAAGGAATTTATTACGCGTAAAAGTAATTGGAGTTGTTGGTGGATGTTGTTTTGCCTAATAGGTAGGTACACAGATTTATCACCAATCGTAATACTGAATTTCAATAAAGTACGAGTAATATAATCTTGCGTGAGTAATGAATTACATAATAATATATACGAACATTTTGTACCTAGGCTACACTAATGATTTAATACTTAGGCGCGACTTCGAAAATTTTTCACCGATGGATATGTATGTGATACGGTCGAAGCTGGGATGGGGAGCTAGTTATTTATTACACTATTTAGTATTACTTTATTTAATAGAGTGTTATTTATATAAACTAATTTTACACGAGTGACGTTATTCCAAATGTCATTTCTGTCGTTTCTCAATTGTGCACAATCTTTATGTATACCGATGTCCCACATTTGGTCTGAATATCGAAGCGGGGCCATAAGCTGAACAAGTTCTTACTACTAACGTGAAACATGTACATGAGGTTACATTTTATAGTTCTCGTCTGAACTCTTGCATTTTCATGTTTTTTAAAGTAGCTACTAGACTTATAGTTCACATTGTAAATATATTATTACTATGTAATTTTTTAGAAAGTGTAATCGCACTTTGTGTTTGTAGTAGTTATCGTGTTCAATTGTTTAAAATGTTTCAACTAGGTATGAATATGTGGGCACAATATGGCTTTCAAATAGAAATTGTTATTTTAAACATACTAATTGAATACAGTAACATTACTGTCCAGGCATCGGACATATATATTTTACGTTTGTTATTCTTAGAGGTTTTTAAGGGTTTTTTTTTCGCATTGCTTCGATTGTGGAATCAAAATAAACATTGAGCTAAGGTAGATGAATTCAGAATCGTGTATGAATGTGAAATATTAAGCATCCAGTTAATTTCTTAAATTTTTAGTAAAATTTCAATTCACAATTCGAATTAATCTATATTTTCTTTCGTTTTTCGTTTAAAAGTGCCTGAGATTTGCTTTATACGTTTAAGTTTTGTAGATATAAAAATGATGTTATTTTAAATATCCACTTAATTAATTTTGCATTTTTTTGCAGAAATTCAAGGCCAAATTCTTTAAATTCTTATATTTATCGTATATGACGTTGTTGTTTGGTTTTATTAATTCCACAATATTGTCGGATTAATTTTACCTAAAGTAACTGAATTATTTATGCAGTAAATACCCAAAACCGTTGTGACATATCAACACAATGTTTGCTTTACGCAATTTATTCGAATTGCAATGGATATAAATGGGTTAATTATAATGACCTAGGCCTAAAATTACTATAATACTAATCGAAAATGACGAGTCACAGTGAAATCGTGCAATCGTAACAAACACATTCTCATTAATAATATTGCTACGGAACACACACATGCGAGTTCATTAATGATATAAGCGTTAGCGATTTGCCTATAATTTCAATGTTTGTTAATATAACTCTATGGCACTGTGGATTGCCAAGCCATAAATTTCATAGGATTGCATTCGTCCTGGCACCTGGCACAAGACCCAGTGCCACTGGTGATTGTATGCGTTGAAATGGCATCATACAATAAAGGCTTCTCTTCACATGGACCACGATGGCTCGTCAAATGATCATCGACCGTCGAGCCAAGATTCAAACAAAAATGACCTTTGGAATTATTGACGTCTATTAGCAGACTATGACTTCTATCGGTGATGATGATCGATCACAAACAGTTATGCTCTCTACGCTAACTTGATTGCCTTTAGTAGACCATTATCCTTCTCTACAGAGGCATAAGTTGTGCCATTCGGTCGATATTGTCTCTTGCCACCACAGTGCGATAATTGCGAAGCAATTGACACTTGATTCAATTACGCGATATTTGGCGTGGTAACCGTTTTATTGGCTTTGTAACGGATGATCACTTAATTAATGTAACCATTCACGATTATACAAGTTACAAGCCTCAAACTGCTTTTTGCTTAAAGTTATTTTCTTTAAATTACAACTCATAATATTCTTTTTATGGTATTACGGCCAAGGCGGTCCATCTTAGCCGAGATTATTATATGTATGCAGAATAGATTTAAAAGTACACAAGTATGTGAGTGAACAATAATGCATTTTAATTTCCATAACTACTTATGTGGCCTTTGTTGGATATGTGATCCGATACAACTGATGAAATATTATAGTTCCCTCCTTTTGTGTTATGTTGAATGCGATGAATGGTTTTTGCGAAAATAACTAGTACAATGACGTGGCATTATATGATTATGTTATATGTTATCAAGTTTACCGCGTGGCGTTTAGCTGCTTGTATGCTTAGACAAATATTTGTGGCTTAACTTGAAAAATTAAGATATAGGACTTAAATAATTCCTCCTCTGTTAAAAGTTTAGTTTTCAGTTTCAGACTCTCATCACAGTCGTCATATAATAGTAATTATATATATATTCATGTCCCTGATTTCAATTTTAAATCATGTCCATCATAGACGATCATAACATGCTGTAACTAATAAACTTTATCCGACTTTCTTTGCAAATTTCCGACCGCATCCCGTCGGTGGCTTTGAGCGTATCGCTGTCAATTAATATTGATTGATATTAATTGTCGTTTATGCGACTTCATGGAGCTTTAAATGTTTTGTTGTCTTAACGACTTGGGTAAGAGTTTTTTTTTTCGATAAAATCTCATTCATTATACAGTGTTATCCAAGGAGTATTTATGATTTATCAAGTTTTCATGATCTTAAGTAAAGTTTATTTTGATCGATATACACGTGAACAGGTTTTTATATAATTCAAAGTTTTTAGATTTTACTAGTAACAGTATTACGTGATTAAATAAATTGTATAAATAACCAATAAATGATTTACCTATACAAAACTATTTGTAGCAATAAAATATCGTTAGAATAAAGCTGTAAATCAATGCATTGTTTACTTTACGAGCATGTCATATGCGCATTAGTATTGTAAGTGGAGTGTGACATTGCCGACCATGCAATGCCTGTAAGTATTAGCGAATATTATTACGGTATTGTTACAGTGATTTTATGCCACATTGCGGCATGTGACTGTAGGAGAGATGCTATCTTCTGTAATCGTTCGGAGTAGTATTTTCTTGTGTTTGATTTTACGCGAGTATTGTACATTTAGTAATTAAAGATTTTTTAACGGATTTTAAACGCGATTTATTCATCATCGCTATTACAGCGAGCGTGGTCACGGGGAGACGAGACTGTCTGTTAAAAAGTCTTTAATTCCTTATCGTTTGTAGTGTTTTGTGAAACTGAATTACATGCATGTAAGTAATACAGCGTGTGGTGCTATAACGTTTGGTGATTTTTTTATGAGTGACGTTTGGTAATTCATTAAAATACGATAACAATATAATTATAGTCATTAAAACACAAGTTATCTAACAATTGGTACAGAAGGCAAATTAAATACAACGCGTTTTTACGGAAATAAATAGATAAATTGTTTTGCCTCGAGATATAACTCGCCTGTACCGTACAGTTTTAATTAACCATTACAATAATGTTGTGTTTATTAGACTTCTATTATTAGTGTGTTTTCTAATTAAAAATTTATCCTCAATATATAATATATATTTGCGCAATTTTGGCTTGTAGTGTTGAAATAATTATTATATTGTTATTATCAAGGGAACACATTATTTTATAAAGAAAAGTGAATAACAACATTCTAAAAGGCAATGCATCGCAACGATGTTAAGCCCCTTGACCTACTAGATGCTCTGACAATGCAAACCACACCGCTCCGTTGACATTTACTCAAGTTGGCCAATTCTAACCGGGCTTCAGGTTTCGAATACAGACAAATTTCAACTGTAAATACGTAGCATTAAATGGTATAATTGAAAATGTATTTTGCAATTAAACAAACTTTATAAATCTTATCTACATTAGGTCAAGCAAAAGTTCTCTGTGATGAGTTGCAATTTAACCTTTCTTGTCCAATTAGATAATAAAACCGCGATTCTTAATATTCTGGAAAAAGGTATATTTCACATAAATTTTACGCAGAAAATATATTTCATATCTAGCTTATATAGTCGGGAAAACATACGTTTTTTAACTTTAGTTCAAAAGCCAGGTACTTTAGAAAAAACATCAAGAAAGAGTTACTTTACGGCTGTTACTGTCCTTATTGGTGACAGTAAAATTTTATAATTTATTTATGTATTATTTACTGTGCTATTGATCTAAAAATTCTAAAGAAAACACACCACACCGTCCTTGTAATCATAATTGCAAATGTTATTAATTTTTTATTAGAATACAGTAGTTTAGGTACATATACGTGGAATACACAAATAAAGCATCATTAAGTAGATATATCTGCTTAAAATGTTTGCATTCTAGTTAAAATTTATACGTAACAACTGAATTAGTTCGCCGCCATATTGGCTTAATCAATATTCCAGACAGTCTATTTTAAATTTATTACAATCACACACCAAAGCAAACTGCGGCCATGTCTGTCTATATGTGTGTAGACGGAAATAACCGGAAATGAATAAGTTATCATAAAACCCGTTGGCGTTTCAATTAACCTTTGTTTTATATGTATGCATAAAATTGAGAGGGTGGATTAACCTCTCAAGGAGTCAAGACATATATTTTTTGATATTCGTATAATAAGTAAATGCATTGGAACACTTATGAACGGAACTTCACTACGGTAAATAATAAACATCGCATTTTGAAATTACAAAACAATAGCAACGAAAATTGATAGACCAACCGAATATGCCCGTTCGGTTGCAGAATTGAGTTAGCAAAAATAGGATTATCGTTGTGGGGCGGAGTGGTGGGAGGTGGTAGGTGGTAGGCAATCGTTGATGCGGTAATGGGCGGGGGCTCTGGATCTAATTGTGGAAGCGATCTCGAATTTAGACGGCCGTATTTCGATACAGTGACACTCGTGTACAGGGCAGTCATCGCGTGATAGATAAGGTGCAATTGACCGAAACAGACCGTAATTTGAGTCAATGTATGACAACTGACACATGGGTATATCTATATCATGTAAGGGTTAAGTCTAATTTTGTAGTAGATTGAACATTACTCCTATTAAAATTTTCCATGGAATATGTATTACAAGTTGAAATAAAAAATAGTATGTTTTTATATTACGCATACTGAACCCTACTCGTAACATGTTGACGGTTAAAACATAATTATCGGAGTCGGCTGGCTATTCCCCATTAACAGGAATTAAATATGTATATCTATATAAAGAGCACAGCATTTCAAGGCTAAATATATTCCGTTAATGAGACTTCGGGCTGCACTATAGTATTCGGTCGTTTCGTTCAAGTTGCCAATTATTATTTTCCTCAACATTGGATTAGTTTGGGTTGTAATTAAATGTAATAATATACTACCTACAAATGACGGTAACTTTAATATCCTCAGCAATTATCAACTGTTGTACTACAAAGTTAACTTTTGAATACGCTATTTGAATTTACACGAACGATAGCATTTGTCTACGTGCTTTCGATAAAATGACACGGATTTTCATAAATTGCGATCTGAAACTAAAACAGCGCTCACACTAAATCAAACTTATTAATAACAAATGTAGGTAATATACGGAGCACACAAAACACGTTGCCTTTTGATTTTATCTAGATAATGGATGAACTAAGTGTACACGGTCGATAGCGTTAGACACGCATCGTTGGTTTTACCACTCCGCATAGGGTTAGCAGGAATGGAAATATAAAGAACTGGTTGGATTAGAAAAAATTGCGCGCCATTGCGATTGCAAATCATTGCAATGTCTATATGTACATGTAATTCACTTTATTTGACAAAACAAACTTATAAATACCTATAAAATAGTAGTAGTATATTATCTGAGCTTAAACACTTGAGGGATTTTAGACACATCATTATTAAACGTTCAGTATTTTTTAATAATTGTATTCTCTAACGCATTGTATGTCTGTGTGTCTGCTATATTGGTGTCTTTTAGATTGCAATAAATATTTAGTTTCACATGTTTTTTTTTATTCTAGAATGTACTTATTTATTGATGCTATAAAAATAATTATGCAACGGTTACAACTAATGACGTTGCATTTCTTTTGTGAAAATTTGCATCGTACTGTGCAAAAGTGGCAAGGTCAAAGGGAAATTCAAAATTACTTAAATATTCTCACTGTGAAAATATATTGGCATTTTTGACATTGCCTAGATAGATTTTCTGATGAAAAATTATACGGATTCTTCTGTCAGAGTTCGATGTCCCAATTGACCTGTTAATAAAGTCGAGAAAATAAACCGAGTGAAGACTTAATCCGTTCCGACGATAACCCTAGCCGTCCTCGGCTAATATCGAGTAGGGTGTTACCTGTCTGCTATCTGGGTAGCTAAAGTGGGATGTCATCTCATCGATGCGAACTTTATTCGATGATACTGGTTCTACCAAATTAAATAATTATTACGCAAATATACCTTTCTAACTCACACTTTATGATTCTTTCATGTAGCTGGGTTCTTTTGAATCGCTGTCGTACAAAGCAATATAATTGATGAGATTCGAAAACCGAACAATAATTGCATTTAGTTAACCTCAGTGTGTCATAGACATTGAATAATTTATTTCGCAGGAATTAATTGAACACACTGTTATTCTGGATTCCTTTTTAAATTTTTAGGATCTGTTTGAGGAATTCTGCATTCATGGAAATATTTTCATCCAATGCAAATGGTTGGTATGTTTTGTTAAATAACATTATAATACGTATTGCTTTATATTGAACGATAAGCCCCAATGGTCCAGAATAGTAGTAACATTTCTGCGAAGCATCGTGTCCCTTGTCTTTTTTTGTGAATAAGAGATGAGCATATGAATAAAATTTTACGAAATGATGTAGGTGGTCCATACTATCATCGAACCTCGATACGACACCGTTATCTTTTTAGCATAATGGTGTATGGGAGTGTTACGATGGCCGCCTATTACTGAGCAATGGCCTCGTTTCATGAGCCGGCGCGCGTATTAATTTAGTCAATGGAACATTTGCTTGCTAAATCTAAAAAGCATAATCTATTCGTAGACGCTACTCATGTTGGGCAACTAATGTGTCAACTCACATTGATGACATTTAAATAAAATACTAAATGGAGCTGATTAAGTTGTTTTTTATTTGGAAAAATTATGTAATCATAGTTTACATAAAGTGTAATAAAATTTTATTCATACGTATTTGTTTACTTGAAACAAAAAGTATTCAATATTTTCATACTTCAGAATCAATTGACAATATTCCGGGATCGATAAGATCCATTTCACAATAATTCGAATAATCACTTCGTAAATTTAGGGTGAACGTTTGAAAACCATCTTCACACATTCGAAAACTATCACATAAATGATATTAATCGAGAACATTTTTGGATAGTAATATGGGGCAGAGAGCCGCTGTTATTCAATTTTCATTACATTCATATGCGTGACATTGGCTTTACGGTGTCAGACATAAATATTTATGGTACGTAAGTTTATACCTAACTGAGTACGTTTTCTTACCATAAACTTATGTGAATAGTATTATCGTTTTTGGAGAGAATGGAATGAAATTTTATTTACGTCGTAAATATCGCGTCGTTTTTATCGAATCTTTATACTATGATAATATTTTATTGCCACAGTACATTCACGTATGATATTGAATGTTTCGAACTCAATTGAGCTTTTATAGTTTTATATACTGTCGTTGTAACTTACCTATAAACTTATGCATAAAATATTGATATAATAAAATATTGTGTCGTGACTCACGTCCCATTTCAATTTATCCATGGAATCGAAATATTGTATAAAAGCAATTTATAACAATGACACCAAAACAAAAAAAGATATGATTTACCGTAAAACCATATTAAAGTAAATTGCGTGGTTTCCCGAAACTCTTAAATGACTAACTTCATACAGAGATGAGCTCAGAAAACGGAAATCCATATTTTCAGGTTAGCCGCCGTGTTCGTTCTTAACCCACTTCTATTCATTCGCATTCATCCAAATTCATAAGTTAAAATCCTATTCAATTCGAATCATTAGCTCGCAGAATATTAACAAAAACGGAACCAGGTAATGAGACAATGGCTCCATATTACAATGCTTTTATAAGCGGTGAGAGAATATGTTTTGGTTAATTTCATTTGAAAAACTAGAAATATTAATTATCTGTCTAAAAAAATCTTTCTATTTTTTCTATGTTTTTCAAAATTCAATGCATAAATGTATTTCTACGCAATTTTGCAGAGCGCAGGCATTTGAACTGCATTCACAGCGTTTTAAAATAATTGGCGAGTGTGCACGACTGTCCTGCAATACCGCGCTATTCTTTGAACGTTGTGGCCAGAAGTGCATTTGATGCAAAAGGAGGAATTAATGGCGAGCAATAACCGATCGAATAGAAGATAAAATAATAATAAGAGAAAACTTTGAATCGGTGCATTTTATACATTGTCATGATTTAATATAAATATTGTATATGGTTTCAGTGATTTTTAAATGTTTGAATTGATGCTGAAAGGGTGATTTATTATGTTAAAATACACAAAAGTTTTCAATGTTCTATTACCTAACTTAATATGACTTTGTCAATTTTATAGTTAAAATATACAAGTATCTAGGTTTACGTTACTATTACGATTATATTGATTTTGAAAAACACTTTCTTCCGTCTCATTTGTAGCAAAGTTTGAATATCATTATGCGACGTCATGTTAAACTAGATAAATCGCAAACGAAAATTCCGCCCGAAGAAACACCTGCAAAGTTGAACGCGCAATCTGCTCAAGAATCTGGTAAATTCGGATTATACGTGTACTCTTGTCGCGTACCTACCTACGTTTTATCCGAAAACTTATATCAACGATCTCGTACTAACTTGACGAAATGAGTTTTCCTGCTCCACCTATCTCGGAGACCGACTTGTTACTTTAAACCGTTCGCTCCTCAATGAAATTCCTGTTCGTTCTTTCGTGATCTATTTTTCCTTTAACGTCCCTGATACTGCGGATAGTTTGAATTGTTATCTGTTTACGCTCCTATACAGAAGCAAATCAAAGGGAATAAAAGTGGCCAGGTCATTTGGTTTCGATTGCATTTTTGACATTATATTTTGTTAACATAAAATGTGGGTCCAGCAAAGAGGAACAGTAAATCGTTAGGTCACTGGATGGTCGTAGTAATATAACATTTTTATATGGTAATGCTTAACGCCAATTTCCCTTGCGAGGATGTTGGTGGTCCCTCGAGCAAGCAAGCCCATTCACATGGAAACGTGACTCGACTATCACCTCATCTCAGCGTCCCCAAGGAGGAGCAATATTGCTGGAGTTATAATGTGTGAGATAATTTAGCAAGTTTATTGTACACCTCAATACCGTGTTAAGTGGGGTATACACTGCAATGTGGTATACACGAGATGATGTGGTTTCAAGTACTTGTCACGTGCCGTCTTCGCTAACCGAAATTAACACGATGGAATTATCCTGACGTTGCGGTGCCAGTGTCGCTATAATGAGGTTAGAGGGATTTGCTCGTTGGGCGCGCTCGTAGCAGCTACTTTGTATTCACAATTTATTGTTGTAATAATGTATTCGTTTAGAATTCGCAGCGTTGCCATAGTAGATAATGTTATACAAACTTTTATAGAATGAACTTTGCTTTGTGCGTTCGATGTTGAGGGAAAACTAGCAAGCAAAGTGGATTGTTTTCTTACTCATAAAATATAGATACCCTATATTTTACATTAGAAGTAACGTTTATATTCTCAATTCGTGAATTTGTACAGTTTTATGGTTTAGCTTATTTAGGATATAAAGTGGAAAAGAACGTAAACATTTGACATTTATATTAGTACTTTTTTAAATTATATGCTTTATAGCTTTGATTACTAAATATGTTCAGAACGTTTTTAGTGAAAAAATTCAATTCAATGTTTGTTCTTTAGCCACCAAATGCGCAGTTTTATGTGAACCGTTTAAGTATCAATTTGAGAATTTAATGCTGTGAGTAAATTTTTTACAGAACGCGCCCGTAATCGTAAAACTGGCCAACATGGCTCAAATTCACGTAATTTTATACTTTTGCCCCTGCAATCTTGTTAGCGGATTTGTAACCTTAGTTTACAGTTCTTTTTTATATTGTTTACGTGATACATCTAAAACGTGACAACATTACTCCTGTAATATGAATACGCATCTGTGAGAAGCAAAATTAAAGTTTTAAGGGCTATGCATAACAAACATTGTATTCGAATCGATCGCATGTTTTTTATTCAACATTTCATGTTATAGAATTGTGAAATTATGAAAAACGTATAAATTTATTTATTTTCAAGCAACTGCGAGATCGCGCCAGACGAGTGTACGCGTGAATTGTGTATTTATTCGACGTAGTTCACCGTCATAGAAACGCACATCGCGAAAACACGTCGCGCGAAGTGTTCCCATTCAGATGAAAAGTCAAGCGCTGAAAGCGTAAAAGTTCATCTGCTAAGTCTCTCAGGATATTCCGAGAGCTCAGTAAAATGAAGTTTCGCAAAGATTATACCGAGCAAGAGTAGTAATTTCGATGAAATGACGCAAATTATACATTGCCTGTAACAGTGGAGTGCTTCGCTAGCCTTTTGCAGCATTCCCTGTTCTTGCAATCAAGTTTATTGACGTGGCGAGAATGCTGTTATTTTCTTAGTGGATTTCCTCTTGTGTTTATATTCTTTGTGTCAGTAATAAAAGTTGTGCTCATTGCGTTTTTATGCAATGGCAAACGAAGCAAATAGTTTATTGCCACTCGACCATTATTTTCATAAAGTTTGTAGTCCGTGACTCACCCTATTTTCAAAGCAAGTGTATTAATTCTGGTTTTTATTGGTTTCAGGTATGGTGAAAGTTTTATATTAATGAGTAGGTAAGTAAAGAACATTTAAATTTACTTATCCGTTTAACGTCTCCTTGTACTAACTTAGAACATGGCATAGCAAGCATGTGTTAATATTTTCAAAGTATGCATTTTAATGAAAAAACTTATCAATTAAATGAGACCTTTTTGTACAAAAAATAACTAATAAATATTCTAATAGTATGTGAGGTACACATCCACTCCTAAAATTATTGAAAAGATTCGATAAAGTAAAATAGTTGAAACCTCGTTACCCGTAGCTCGACTGTAGAGACTGCAGCCAATATTGCGGCGACGTGGCACCGGCTACGTATTTTATTTTTCCCACGTATCGAAGTGATACCAACGACTATACACGAGTCCTGTCATGTTCCGTTTTAATTCTATTACTCTTTTCGGGCCACCGGTTCGAGCGCAGGTACGCGTTTATCAATGTTTTATAGGCTACGCGATATGTACCGCGTACAGCATACGCTTTATGTTTGCCTGGTATTTGTTGTGTTTTTGACGGTTGATTTAGCATTATAGACGTTGTTCGTAATGTACAAATTCTTCTTATTTCATTTAACAATATGGATCCAAAAATAATGATGAGTGTATTGATTGGAGCTTTTTTGCGATTTGTTTTAAAACAATAAAGTTGCTCGCGCTTACAACTCGTCCGTGATGCAATATGAGTCGATAATAGTTTCTTTGTCATATTTTACTTTGCGATTTTATCTATTTAGCTAGAAGTTTAATTTATAAAATACATAATCATGTTACATCTTAAGTCGAGCAACGGACAGAGTTTTCATCTAAACGTATAACATCAAATATTTACACTTTATTGTACCTAATACCAGGTAATACTCTGATTTATGTGATGTTATAAGCGTCGTTATTAGTTATGACATCAATCACTGCGACTTTGTCTTGTGTTTAATAGCTTTGTCCCTTCCTATCTCCGAAGTACGGGATTTAACGGAATTAGGCCTTTAAATCATGTTTATTAAAGTATAAATTAATACTCGCAATATCCAGATATCCAGATTTTTTTTTTGCAATATGAGCGTAAAATATTATCCATTGCTTCGACAATATTTGTTATTATTTTATTATTGATGTACCCATTATTAAGTTTATATTATCTGTAATTAAATCTTAAAAAATTTGGAAATGATAAGTGCTGAAATATATGAATAAATCAATGCAAAATTAATTAAAATGTTTCTTGTAAAAAACCATTTATCCCTCTTGTTTGAAAAGATCTAAAATTGGAGTTGCCATTTATTGGTTCTGGAAAACAATAAGAAACAAATAGTAAGATCACAACCGCAGCGCAGCGTTGACGAAAATAATGGAACCTGAACATTTGATAGCTAATAATGGAAATGGTGAGCTCCACTAATGACGCTAGTTTCCGTTTAATCATCGACGTTCAATCAGACCTCTCACAGTAATCGGCTCGATGCTCCTTCCGTGCCGGCCTTTTGATTAGGGGCTTCTTCATAAAGAGCGGTATTAACTTATTACGCCGGCGTAGCTACTTAGGCATTGATGTCACGTTAAAATGTGTTCCGCAAATCCAGAAGCTATAGACTCGTAGTCACGTCGCTGATTGGCAGAGGCGTTCGTGTGTATGTAATTATTCAATTTGTTGTGATTATGTTCACGTGATACAAAATGTGTTCTGAGTTACGTGGAGTCGATAAAATTGACATTATTGTGCATCAAGGAAGGTAAATTGCATTGTGTTTAATAAAATACAATGGTATTTGAAGGGTACTCGTATACTTTTCCTAAAAGAATATATTTAGTTTAAATCCTGTTAATTTCGAAAAAGTAAGCCTTTCAAAATTAGTCAGCAAATTTTTTAAGTTGTCGGGCGTATTCGAGGAACAAGTGTAACAGTAATTTAACAAACTACTTTAAAGCAGCTATAAAAGATACCGTATTTCTCATGAAGTTTGACTAAGTTTGTAACCGGTGAAATCCTCGACAAAGACAATATGAATCTTTGCGTCGCAAGAATGTTCAGTACTCCGCGGTTATATGATTTATTCAAAGAAGTTAGAAGTTGTATTTAATTATATCAAGTATTACCGCTACAATATTATATTCGAAATTCTTAACTAATTTAACAACTTGAAATACAATTTTGGTTAACTCTTCGTAGTCCCAAAACAAAAACAGTTGTAAATTAAATATTTTTATGATAAGTACTTGGATGAGAATGAATTAGGTCGTTTAATCTATTTAACATCAAAGACAACGTTGAATAAAACGGTATTTTGATAATTCGCGGATAGCGTTCTACGTTTAATATGAAACAAAAACACTTCTATTAAACACAACAATCATTTTGCAATTTATTTTGTTGTCATGTCGCTCCTTATGTTATCTAATTAAAGTTCAAACACTATAATTTCGATGATGGAGTGGGGTGGAGTTTTTATTCTTATAGCGAAATAACTATACGTGTTTAAAGAGTTTGCGAGCGACGGTGACAAGTTCCTAACAAGTCAGCCGATGTAATATTGTAATTATTACTTATGGCCTCTTGGTATAAATACCATATTAGTTGATTGACATTTAATAGTTCGTAAATGTACAGTATAACCCCACAATCAAACAACCATCAATTAAGCATCATTTAGTGGAATAATTAGTTCTCCGGGAAAAATGGTTATCTACTTTCCTACTCTGCAATGACTCATTCAACAATATTTCACAAAATTTGTATCAATAGTTAACTAAATCTTCTCGTTATAGATAACATTTATTAAATCACTGAGTTATGTTTGAGTAAGAATGTTCAACAAGTTTTATTAAATTTCGGCAAGTCGAATTTTGTTAGCGGAAAATCGAAATGTACTTCAGTGATTTCGGTGAGGTTTAATTATTTCGCGTAATGACTGTTTGTCTTGCGCCAGTGAGAATTTTCCTTCGCTGTAACAGAGGTTGTTCTACTAATTACATTGTATGTTAGATACAAACATACGTATAACTTAACACCGACTATTGTTCCTTGTTAATGTTTACATATTATAGTGCTGAATAATTTCCCAATTTATTCAGCACTATAATATGTGCATCGGGGTTTTAAACCTTATCATATAATTGAAGTGCCATAGTGTGTGTGCTCAGATGCGAGTGTTTAGGAAGACATATTTTGTGGATTGATTTGTTGGCAAAAAAAAACATAACGCTAGAAAGGAAAATAATGTTTTGATAAATAAAATTTTCGTAAAAGGTGTCTGTTGCTGTTTTAAACCTATCCAATAAATGCCATTGAAACTATGCTGAGTACGCTTGAAAGTAAAATTTTTCACTTGTGTCGCTTTTGTTATGCTTTTCTAGTGAATGAAAAGTTTCACATACAGTCAGTCTCCAGAGTCGCCTTAATTTGGTCAGACCAGCGCATTAGACAGCGTCCTTGGGGCCTTTTCTTTCCACCTTGCCCATGTCTACTACTTTCTCTTAGCTGTCCCCTCTTTTCTAGGAAAGTGATCGAAGTATTCTAATACATCGAAGGTAAATCATATATATGCCAAGTAGTTGGTTTGGTATATTGAAGATATAGACAAACTGACTTTAGACTTTAGTCATATTGAATATATTCTCACTTGCTCGTCTACACCGTCTCCCCAAGTACCCAAAGGGCTATTAAATCTTTTACGTTTACACAAAACTAGCAACTAAAAAACTAAAAACAGGAACCACGATGAAGGATACAAACCACGCTTTCAAAAGCAACATTTATTTTTGCTTCGGGAATGAAATAAATAAAAAAAGAAGTAACCAACGGCAGAGCCGGACGTGAGATGTTTCCGCAATACCGCCCTGCAATGGAAATCGCGCCATTACCCGTGAAAAAGAGCGATCGGCCAGAAAAGATTAAGTCCGTTCCGTTGTGACATTCACGTTTCCACGTGGTTTTTATATAGCCCTAGCATAGATAGGTCTATATAAAAATCAGATGTTATAATGGGAAAGAGGCTTGCTTTTACGTAGGTGCACACAAATATTTGTGTATTTATTTTAAGGGCATATAAGGGGGAAGGGAATTTGGTTGTTTTATTTTTGCACGTAACTGAATTGCAAACAATATAAATACTTTAAAACAATATATTTGCTTTATTAATAACAAATAATATGAATTAATTTATTGTCATACTTACTGTGTATTCTCACACGCATTCAGAAACGTGTAAATTAATGCCACTGAAGTGTGAGATTCTTCAAAAAGGAAATATTTTGTAATAATGTATGGAGTATATAATGATTTTAAGGATATGTATTTTTATCATTTTGGCCGAAGCTTTGCTTGGCTTGGCTTTATGATTGTTGTTGTTTGAAAATTGTTTTTACCTAAAAAAGCATGTTTTTACCTACACAAAAAAAGCTTTTAAAATATTTTTGAAGTATTTATTTTTGAAGTATTTATCTGGTTGACATTTTAATAAAATTGTTTGCGATTGATTTCAAGGCTATTAATTTTAATGCAATATCCTTATCTATAATATGTTTATCATTATAATTTAATTAATGTAAATATAAAATTCATGTTATATACATTTCGATTCATATATTTTCTTTCGAGAACAAGTAAGAGGATTTCTTATGTTCTTATATTCTCAACTTACACATTCCAAATCCGACAAAACATTCGGAATGCGGTGAATGCTCGTAAAGCCTAGAGTAAATTTGCCTGTGCCAAAAGTCTGGCCTTGTGAAAGAATGCACTATTACGAGGCGGATTTAAATACTTTGCTTGAAGATTCAACCCATGTGAAAATCTGACTTTGAAGGAACGCAATTTCAAAACGCACGTTTCGTTTGAACGAAAACACACATAAATAATAGATATTAAAGTTTCTAATAACAGGCTAACTCGTAAACCAGGAGTGAGCATGTGGGCGTATCATGTATGATTCATGCCACATTTAGAGGTACCAAAAATAGAAAAATATTATAGAGCAGTATGCGGGGTGGCGATATCTCCAACAATTGGCTGTTTTTCGACAGGGAATACAAATAGAGCGGAATTACGTTAAGGCAGATACGGGTAAAGTGGCTCCCAAGTCAGCTCGAATATTTGGAATTTAAGGAAAGTTTATGTAATTTCATTTTGTTGAAGCAATTTCGTAGGTGCTGCCGATGGGAGGGGAGTATATTGAATTGTAAAATATACTGATAGCACTGGAATCACACGCGGGGGAGCTCCTCGCATTGTGTTAGGAAGATGGGCACATTATTGGGATCTCCAAAGATGTTTAGTGCAGTCACGATATTGTCAATTGTTATGTTATATTCCTTTATGTTTTATTCAGAATCCATAGATAACTTTAGTATTTAACTATAAAAATGTATTCTTATATAATATAAAATAACCATGCGATCCAAACATTTACGTAAAACGTGATGCGTCTTAAATGTTGAAATAGTTTTGTGATTATTTTTTTTACGTATTTTGTTTTACATGAGACCTACCTAATAGATACAATTAGCTTATTTATTACTACAAGAGTCATGACACAATTAACATTAACAATTAATATCTTATGATATTTAGGTACTGAATTAATAAAAATGATATTTTAAAATAACAATGTCTACGAAATATCGACTGGCCACTGATGTCTCATCGCTTTTGAGCATTATTTTATAGAAACAGTCACAAGATCCGATTGTAGCGAGTTTGTAACTTTAGCTATTCTCGTGTATTTACGATCTTCCTGACTCAGGTGTGCCGGGACTTCACTTGCAATATCTTAAACAATCTTTCTTATTGCTTTCTTTTGTAATCACGATATTTTGTTTCTCGTTACGCTTAAATTTATCGTCCGAAGAGTCGTTATCGGTATAAAGTTTGCTTTACTGAGATAAATATCTGCTCGTGTACTCGTAGATTGTTTTTGTTTTAGTTTTTCGTTTTGTTTTTTGACATTTTATTTCATGGACATTACTAGTTACACTACTTAGTATGTATATGTGCTCTTCCCTCCATCGCGGTTACAATTATGATAGTATATAGGTCACCATTTTTGATCTCAAAAATATTAATGCATTTTTTTATTTTACTGGAAGACAAACGAGCAGACGCTGTGTCTGTTGGAAAGCAAATGTAGTGAAGAACAAATAAATGAACAGGCAATCCGTGAGATAGTTACGGGCTTTTTATTCCTTAGTATAATAATCGACAAAGATATGCCTAGGTACGCCGTAAATCTCTTCCACTCGACGTAGACAAATTGCGAAGTTGCAAATATCTCGAGGGGAACAAATATATCAGTTTCTACAGACTTAATATGAGCCCCGGGTTCACTAACACCGATACGTCTCTTTGAAAAGTCACTTCTTTGATCCTTTGATATTTCGTTGGAATTGACGTGAAAACGTACAACACGAAGGTGCTTGAAACTTTTAGTAGCGTAGCGTATAAATATCGCGGTGGCGGGAAATTGTGTTGTACGTACATTTATTATTTGTAGCGTTTAGGTTATATTATTATTGTTGGGTATATGTTTTCAGATTTTGAAACAACGGTGAGTATGGTATATTTCATATTCTAAATAATTAAATGTTAAAGTGTTATTGCTACGTGTTACCTACGAGTGCTAGTTATTCGAAAATGAGCCTTAAAGTGTTTTAATCTTTTATTAACTTCAGTGAACTGAAAATGAAGTAATATTAAAGTTAGCAAAGTCAATCCTTGTGATGTTAGTTCGATTGAATGAAAATTGTGTGACGAAATGAAAACGTGCTTTATAAGAAGAAAAATTTTAGTATTCCATCATTATGCTTTCTCGAACGTAATAAAGTATTAAGGTTATTTTTTAATTTATCGCTTGTTTTAAAATATAAGTACATATAATTATTATATCAATATTATAATGTATGATATATGTAATTGTAATGAATAATAAATTATATAAATCTTTCAATTATGTTTACCCAAATATGTGCAAAACAATCTACTGCGTAGTTCTACAAAACTTCAATAGATTTATAGATACGAAATTAAATTTCGCTTTGATTAATTACAAACGTCGTATATGTACTAGCGAGACGAATAATTATGTCATATTTCTCACACAAACTCGAAAGTTCTAAAATGAGAACTAAGAAGAAGCAAAATATCAAAAAACAACTGAACAACAGACGACGTAATTACACTCGTAATATAGCATGTTAGCGATATGACCGCGCGGCATTAACGCAACGTGAGACGACACGCTGTGAGCTTGCGCCGTCCACTCTCATTAAACAACGATGTTAGAAGAAAAGCCATTGGTGGAATGAAGCGGACAATGTATATTTCGATGTAGAGGTGTTTAAACTAGGTAAATTACTTTTCTACGTGGAACTGTAGTCTGTTTTGGTGGGGTTTTTGTGGGTTGTTTACAGATTTAAATGTTTGGTAGTCCTAATAGTATTATAAACGCGAAAGTTTCCTACAAAGCTAGTCTGGATTAATACATAGGCTATATTTTAGGTGAGCGAGTGAAACCGTAGTTTCCTGATAGTCTTCTGTATTCGTATGTGAAAGTTTTTGTGATGTACATTATTTGTCGATACATTACTTTTTCGTGTTATTCTTTGTGTCATTTATTGAGAGGAATTTGATATGGATCGTAGACTATTATTAATCAAGCAACTGCAATAAAAAATATTCTTTCATGCACAAATTAATTTGCATATGTAATATATCAATGTTTAATTTAATTAAAAATAATAATACGCTCTCTTTTAATTCACATATTTTAAATTGCCTTCTTAATACGTCTCCAGATAGAACATTGAATGAAATGCTTTTTGGTAATTTATTTTTTAAGCATACATTTTCCTTGTTCTATTTTTTGCTTTTAAAGAAAACATTAAAAACAGGAAACTCGTTGCAAACTTATGTTCTGTGATAAGAAGCGGTCTCTGCGGACTCGTTATTTTTTAAATTTAAATTTCAACACAGCTACACAGCTCGCTAATGGTATATATGATATATCTACATCTATAAAATATAGTTCACAATGCGATGCTACTAAAAGTCATACCGTGTTCGAATTTTTTGCTAGTTCCCTAATCGCAGAACTAACAATGAAATATATCTGAAACTGTGTATGTCGTGGAGTGGGTTATGCTCAGATATGATTTATGTAAGATCTTTTTATTCGCTATCGCAGTTTTCGTCTCGGTTTACTGCAATGTCTATTTTCTGGTGTATCCGATTCGCTAATGTTGTTTGCATGATGTATGTCTTTTCGCTTCCTGCCTTCTATATCGACTCGTGTTGTATCCAACGATTTCTTTTGAAGCATTAAACAAAACGTAAAGTCATCTTTGTGTATGTTTTTAAATGTCTCTAATTTAAATTTCATTCTATACCTATTCCCTTTCTTCCCAGTTTTAGGAATTGCTTAAAAGGTCGTATCATGTATTTAATCCAAATGTTTAGATACTCCCATTTGTACTTTAGAAACTGCTCTTGTATCTTGTATATTATGTTCTTCCTTCTTATTATTATAATAACAAAAGCTATGTGAACTATTTGCACCGTCAGCTCTCACGATCGATGCAATCGTGATCTATCCTCTATTATTCACTGATATTCGGAGCTGGAAGTAGTCGCTTTTACCAAATCAAGTTCGTGCTTCTATCAATTGAAATATTTGATACGATGTTTGTGCGGTTAAAATAGTAGATAAGCAATGGGAACGTAATTCTAAATCGTGATGTTTGTTATTTGCTATTTAAGACCATAAGGGGAATTAGTCAATGCTTACAGGATTTCATTGCATAATGTTCAGTTCACTACAGTTATCATGGTAGTGACATTTTTCATTTTTCTACCTGCTTGTACTTTATAACGTCACTGTATCTATGTATATAATATGTTTAATTTTTCATAAAAAGGATTACCCAGCCTATATTTAATATTCATGTGAGGGGATTAAGGCAGATCGTTCAAACTTATGCCGGTCCACGTCCAACAAAATCGTCGTGGTAACATACAGAGTTCACTTATCGTTGTAATATATTTTCATTTTCCAAGTCCCAAGAGCTCACGTTAAAGCCGATGCTGGTATTGTGGTGCGGCGTTATAGCCTTTATAATACCATAACGTATTCAGCCCCAAAACTTCGTGTTGCGTTTACGAGGGTTTAGTTGTCAACTTATAACGTTCCTTATATCCTTTTAATGCTGCAAGGAGCTAGAGGTTACACTTATAAATGCTATTGTTGGAAAACGGGTCATTGTCAGTTAACTGTAAGTTGATCCTAGCTCGTATTCGATCAGAATTAGACACCGCGGCCGTTTTTTGTTTTTGTGGAATTTAGGAAAATTAAAAACAATTGTCAAAATATATTTGTTCAAAGCATATATAAGCATAAGGTTAAATTGCAATTTCCAATCGAAATAATCACAGTACTTTAGCGTTCATACACAATATAAAAAAGCACATGTAAAATTATTAAAACTGTACATGACATAATCGCAATTTGGTGTTTGTTATTAAACACGTACGTGTTTACACGATAGCCTCGCTCATAGTTAATTGTAACACATGATACTCATAAAAATTGTAGCGACATTCATACGATACGAGATATAGTGTAATGATACGCGATCCTGTTGAATTCATCGATGTTGTGGCCTTGCTTCTAATACCGCACGATATCAACTGTTGTTATGTTACTACATATTGTTTATAAACTAGCTACTGCAATATTGCTTCTAAAAAACTGAATAATACTGACATTTTCAAGAGTAGATGTGCCGCTTCTCGGTATGTTTACATGGCTGATTGAAATTGTTTTATAGGTTAGAAGATGCTTTAGAACCGCGTTTTATGAAAATTAGCAGCTTTATTCCAGATTTTATCATACTGTTATAAATTGTACTTTATCTAAACTCTCAAATTCCCTATAAAGTAAGTGGTATAAAATTTAAAGTGCACGTATAATATATTTATATCCCCGAATCGCTTAAACAAATTCGCAATAAAGGAAAGCAATATGTAAGTATTAAATGTGGCCGTAAACCATTTGTCATTCTGCCCAGAGAAAGGTTTAATAGCGTCGCGGGAGAAGAAATTCGCCTTGCAAATGCAATTCTCTAAAATGTCACACGTGTTGGAAAAATGTCCTTGGATCCAATACTGTTGTAGCCAAAGTAAACGATACGTTGCTTGTATTGTTCTGGTGTCATATATTCGTTGCGCCTTCACGCATATGAAAGCTGAATAATAGGAATTATTATCGTGATTTGCATAAATTTTTTGTTCTACATTTTTTTGTAGTTATTCGTATCAGAGACTGGAGAGTGTGTGAGTGAGAATAATTCTTTAGAGGTCGTTGTATTTCGTGATATTGGTCTAATGGTTGTCTTTAAAGTTGATAAATATTTAGATGGACCTTGGACCTTGAGGCACCGTTAAAATTTAACTCCAATATTATAAAGCATTAAATATGTTACTAATGTAAATATATTTCAAAATTTCTTATCATCATTTTTATCGAAATATGAACAGGTAACTTACATTGTATCTTTCTCAGTTTTGTACCTTTTTAAATTAATGTTATTTTCGGAAATATTACCTATACCCTTGCAGTTGCTATCCCACACACGGTATTTCGCACGTAAATCGCTCCGTATCAGGGCTCGAATTTTTAATAGAACACTATCAGTTTGCCAATAAATCTTAACTCGCACCCAAGATCGGATGTACCGGTACTCGTAGCGACATCTGGCGTTGAGTAGATACCGTGCTAGTGCGCTCTATCTGTGGATGGGAAAATCGTATAAAATAAATTACAAAAGAACGTGGATAACTCTCCTATTTTCTTCGAATGATTTATGTACGAAGTGTTTTTCGTAATATACCTACGTAGTGCTCTAATTAATTTTTTCATATATATTACGATATCATATAATGACTGTTAACTATGTTTCGATTACTCAACAACTATAAATAACTTGTTTAAAAAGTATATATATTTTTCATAACTATCAATAAATTGACCCAAAAGTGGTACAGAGTAAATACAAACTCTTTAAAAGAAAACAAATCATTGCGTCGCCTCGAAAGAGGAAGTTTAAATCGGTGGGCCGGATCAAAAGATGAAAAGCTCTTACTCGACATCGTCGCTTTGATTTATTGACTCTGCGGAAACGCTGCCACCAAAATCTTTGGAACGGTTCTTATGAAAATTGGAAGAATTGAAAGTCGACGGTTTTCGATAGTCAGTCAGTGTCGACTGTTCTTTGAGTACAATACCGTTAGGATTACGGTTGTTTTCTTCATAGATTACAATCAGATTTTGAATGGTTTCGTTATTTAGTATAGGAAGGGAAGTTAATTGGCTGTACCTACACCTCAAGTACGCACTTTACTGATCACACTAAAGTTGTAGATAGGTATACATAGGGCATATAGGTGTGTAAGATAAATGCAGTGATGTTGTATTAACAACTTTACTAACTACAAGTGTTATTAATTATTATTTAACACAGGGTTAATACATAAAGCCTTGCCCGCGGTTTCTATCGCGTTCGAATTATGAATCGAAACCATTCTCGAAACCAGGAGACACACAAAAGTTAATTAAGTTCAGTCGAGCTGCTTGAGAGTTCAGAGGTAACACACGCACAACTAAAGTAATATGTATATAAGGACTGAGTAACGTATCTATACCTGCGTATATTTCATTAGAAAAATTGCATCACTCTTTCGCTATATCCTCTCATGCCATATGACCTGAATATGGGAGATAGGACTGTGTTTCGTGAGGCGTGAGCGCGATAATATATTGATTTCAGATATTGCTTTTAATATATACATTTTTTTTTACTGCACTTTGTAAATTGATTTATGCGCTGATGTAAAAAATTAATTATTGGTGTATTACGATGCTTTTGACGCAATTCATTAAACATGCCCTATGTAGTGTGTATAGTGTGTAGTGTGGTCCTAAGCATGTTTGCCTTTTTCCTAAACATTCGTACAATATGTGCACGAAACAGATCTAACTGCCCGCACTAATCGATTTCCTAGTTAAATAAAAAAGGACGCAGAGGAGCGGTAAAAGAAGGCAGGCAATTAAGCTTGTAGCGGAGGCGGCGCAACCGAGCAATAGGGCGGGGCCCGAGGACTGATCGCTTTGGAGTAATGAGCTCTTTGTAGCCTTTAGTTTCATTTAGCATTAGCACTTAATGGGTGTAATTAAAACTTAGAGCATCGTGCACACCGTCTGCTGAATTGAATGGTTTGCTTCCGAGATTGTCGGTCTGGCAGGTGTTGAAAATAGTTCCTTATTGAGCAAAATCTGATGTTCTAGTGGAATAAAAAGAACTAAAAAAAGCTGGTTAAAAACACATACTTATATAAGTGCTATATATGTATACTCTACAATTTAAAGGACTCTTTGAAAGCTTCTTCATAATTATCAAGGATGATATTCCTAGCTACTTTATACTCTGTTAAAAATACTTCTTCCCGTAAAAATACGCCTTTTACTGCATCTTCTTCTGCGCCTGCTAGAGGTTTTTAAACAATTACACATTTATTGCATTGTTGATTCAATTGTAATGCTGATGTATTAGACGAGATAATATACATTGATTCTCGGATTAGCACATTGTTTGATCCTACAACCTTGATATATTACGTTATATGAATTCATGTTCTGACTAATTTGTCTCCAAACAATATAAGATGTTACAACGTTTAATTAGTTGATCAGTGATTACTATTGACGCATCTATTTAGACCAATGTAGTATAATGTTAATTCTAATAATACCTATGTAAAATAGCGCGTACAGTAGTTGTTATTAACCATTATTCCTATGGACAATTAAATATATTTAGTAGTATAAAATTCCTGTCATTAATGAAAAAAAAAATATAGTGAAGTCCCGTGTCCCCTAGTGGGGTATGGGGCAGATGATGTACACCGTTTCACTGATCGATTTTCTTTAGGGACAAGTAGGTGATCAGCCTTCTGTGTCCTGCCAGACCGAGACATTTTTTTTGTGCTTCCCCACCGGGAATGGAACCCAGGACCCCTCGGTTCTACGCTCACGCGTTGCCCACTGTACCAAGGAGGCGATCATAATCTAGCGAAAAAAAATGTAGTGCTACTATAAGGTTCATATCACGAAACAAAATCTTTTTTTTTTTCATTATTCCTCATAGAATTTTCATCATAGTAGGTTGGAATATTTCAAATGTAGCCATTTATAGTTATTTTTTTCTAGAAGCAGCTATTTTTTTTTCAATTATCTCCAAAAACGAGGAAAAGCTTCATTCAACTATGCGATGGAGTATAATTTTCAAGACATTCAAACATTATGGATCGCATTATGCAAATGGGGGCAATGATGGAGTAATCTATCACCGCTACATTCAAAGTCTTTTTCTACCCACTTTGTGTATTTCCCAGATTTATAGAGAGATTGCGTACGTTACGTTATGTGAGAATAAAAATGAATAACGACTCCTGAGAATTAATATTTTTACTTAATATATTATATCATAACGCTTATTGTTCACTTTATCAGTTATAAAATTCCGTATTACGTGGTGAAACATGCGATCACGATTGTTGTTTTTAAACAGTAGGCGGTTAATTTCTCCGTATTTTACAATGGCAGGGACGTCACATAGTCTGCCATGTCGAATTCACTGCTACTATACTTTATGTTTGGGCACTTGATCTTGTCTTGCTTGCAATCAATCCCACGTGCTTTTTTCCCCCAAAGTATGAAATATACTTACATTCCCACGCCGTTAACAACAAAAGTTGATAAAACATGAACATTATTAAAATTTTTGTGTTAAAATATTTTAAATTTATATCAATCTATTATAGAAGGGGAAATAATACAAACTCAAAGCAAATTGTTCAGGAGTGAGGGTATAAAAAATACGATTATAACAATGTTTCGTAAAACACAAATGTGTTTAACCTCTAACTATCCTATAACCTAAAACTTTGTCTAGCCATCCAATAATAAACATATATGAACACAGTACTCACTATGTGCTCGAAGAAAATTGTACCGGTTCATTGACCATGATGTATATTCTATGTTTGTTTGATAAACGTGTTCCACGCATAATTTCGCAAATGGGAAACGTTCGCTAACATATTGAACGAGGTAATCTGAGTCGATAGATAACAAAAAGATTATCTCGAGTGGCGGGAATCACACGGAAGCTTCTTAATGATACATTCGTGACTCGCTTGTGAAGACAGGTTATAGATGAATATCTGAGGTGGTGACGCAAGCGATTTGATTTTATCACGTACGCTATTTTAACATGAGATGAGTGATAGTTGTGTGTGGTATTAAAACCTTCTTGTAGCAAAACCCTTAAAATATTCCTGGATAAATAAACAAAGCTCCAGCATTTGATGATTGCTAGAAAAAAATAATAGTTTATGTAAGTGCTTAACATTATACCCAAACACAATTGTAAAATGTATATAACAGTTATCCTTATTCTAATGGTCGAGAGTAAAATTTTTAGATCGGGTTCTCTACTCGCAGACGGTGCGACAAGTGACATTGCACGTACAAAACGTGTTTAAAGTAACAAAACTCAAATTAAACGAATAGCGCTATGAATTCGTCCACGCGGATGCTAGAAGACCTCAATCGAAGTTCCACTCAGTGTGCAGACTGTAGTGACGCTCCAAACTCAAACTCGTACGAGTAAGTGCTTAGCATTCAATAAGTAACAATCGTGCGCCAACTTGTTATACGGCCTGACAATCTATTAAAAGCGAAAGGCTGTTGAAAGTTCGGATGCCAAGTTTGCACCGCTTTGCTACTTGCATTTCGTGATTAAAACTTTGTCCGGGAGCAAAGAAAGGGGAGCGTACCTCGCCATTGATACTGGGAAACGGGTTTTTCTCATGCAGTTTAAATTCTATAAGAGATTGTCTCTTCTTTAACTTGATAAGTCTTTAAATTCAACAGTGAATATGGTGCGCTCGGAACAGGGTGAGTCGGTGTTTGATTTTTTATTTATTTGGTTAATGTCAAGGGTTGCAGGTGAACTACATATTTGTTGTGCTGATGGATACATTTCCTGGCTGCGGCTATAATTAATAATCATTTTACAAATAGTTTAACATGCATCGATGTAGTTATATAAAATAAAATAAAGCCTGAAAAATGATATAAACGATTTTGCAGTATCATTGAAAAAGGAGCAAAAGATACCTCAAACATCACTTATACTTTTATTGTTTATTGTAATCTATTGATATTATGATTTAATTTTAGCTACATAATTGTGATTCCTTTTTATTTGAGGCTCATTATACCATTTTGAGTTTTGTTTTCTTATGAGTTTTTAGTCACATATTTATTACTTATGTTTTATTAATGCTCTCAATATCATAAAGCCGTAATGTTAAATTGCATTCGATTATAATATCTTCAAATAATAGAGCTAAATCATTTAACCTCTCGTCGTCACTGACCCTTTAACGAAATAAAACCAATTCAAACAGTTGTTGTCCCTTTCAGTTTTAGATAGTAACATCCTAATAACCTTTCTCTATTAAAATCGTTGATGATATTTTAACTTAATTTTCTAACTACCCGTTTTCTGTAGCGTACACCCTTACTGTATTATTTAAGGAAATATTTAGTCGTAACGGTCTCCACTAAACATATTTAAGGGCTAAACCATTATTAATCCAACGTAAAGTCAATTAGGCGTTGGGTCCTTGTTAAGGTGCAGGGTGATATTGGAGCTCGGGGGCTCGTAGGGACGGAAGCTGAAATGGTGTGGTCACCGTAAAGCTCTTAAGCCCTTACGTCGGCCCATATTACGGCATGGCTTTTGCTCTATTCTATATAAACGATTAAACACTAAATTAATGTAATATTTGAATAGAATAATCGGGAGGTTTAAATATGTATTGGTAGGTTTTTGGTATTGATAATTAATTAGTATATGAAATGTTGACATCCTTTTATAGTTGACTATTATTACGAATAGTAGTTAAATAAAGGATATCAATGAGTCTTTATGAAACCTGAGTTTCGATAAGAAGCAATCTGGCACGATAAAAAATAAGAAACGCTATTGTTACAATACCATTAATTAGGTAGTTAACCTACATCAATATCCAATACGCTGTGAGCACAGTGACGTTGGTTACTGATGTCTTCCTCAGCGTGTCCCGTAAGTGTTTTGGGACGCGGTGGTTGTCGGAGCCGGACCGCGCTCTCCCGCGGCCTAATGGCGAAGGGTATGACGAATAACGAGGGTTCATGAGTGCTCTCGAGATTGCATCGGCAGGGTTGCCAAATTCGTTGATCATTAAGTGCCACTCGGGCTAGCGGGCAGCAAGCGTTTTTTCATTGAATTTTTGGTATAGTGTGCGATGTTTTTTATGTCTCACATACTTTCTATGCTAAGGCACAAGGATTTAGAATACATGTAGCATAAATATATTTCATTCTATTCTAAAATAATTTTAATTTATCTACATAGGCTTATATAAATAAAGGTGTATGTTTCAAAGTCTTAAAAAGGTTAACACCCAAATTTTATTTATATATTTTCGCACATAAGACCATTAACGTTAGTTAATAATAATTAATCACAAAAAACAAAAACATTGTTCTTATCATAATTTAATTCTCTGTGTAGCGACAGGAAACAATTGCGTACATTAATCTGGTAAAACACTGGTCCGACAAATACAATTCTAATTCCGAAAGGTTTGTGAAAATAAATTAAGCCTATCATATGTTAAGGATCTTTTGTACCGTGATTTTCGGTCACCTGTTCTGTTGCGATCGGGTTAAGCCGTATCCAAGTCCTTTACAATATTGAATTACGTGTATTTGATTTTTTGAATCTTCGGGATAAAAGTAACGAACTACACAAAGGGGATACTTACATTTTGTTTTGTGTAACGTAATACTTTTCATGTGAAAGTGTTTTTTTATTAATTTAAAAATGTTTCATAGCTCTGATAAAAGTGACTTATTACTCATTCAGTAGGTATTATTCAACGTGAACAGTTGATTTATAAACGTTTTCTTTTGTCGACAGTTACGGTGCGACGGCGATTCAAACAAAAAGGTAAGCTTTTGGCTCCGCAAGAAAACACATTACCGTGGCTAATGGAAGAGAATGAAAAAATATACTAAGAGAAGAAAAACACCATTAAACATTTTCAATAAAAGCCGCGTTCGATGTCATTTCTTTCAGCCATTAATTCACCTATTGTGAGTGACGGGGGCCGATGGGACATGAACTCAATCAATTGACCCGTTACGTTTGAAAAGTGAAGGCCAGAGTTTGGGATCATTACGGGGAAGTTATTAATGTATTGGGTATTTGGCTAATGGGGATACCCTTTCGATGCGGTCCATATAGATAGCTGTAATGGGTACGTGTAATGGAGTAAGACGTGATTATGCCGAGCTCGCGATTAATTTCGATTAATGTCAGGCAATCATTCCTTGTTGGGGCTGATGTGAACTGAGTGATACTGAAACGACCGTTCAATATCTATTTCTGTACCTACGCTTGTACGATCGGTTTCAATATTAGATCTTAATCCAAAATGTACAGATTAGTACTGATAGTGCAATGTACATTGCTTGCTTATTGTAATGCGTATGAATGGGAAAGCTATCAAAAGTTACCATGCATTCGAAAACGTCATTTTTAATCCATGCACTACGTAACAGAATAAGATATTACCAATACATAAAATTATTTAGTGGATGTGGGCACATGAGTTTTTACGAAAGTAAACTCGAATAAAATGGAGCCTATTTGATTTTAAATATAATTCAAAACTTTTCGGCTCGCTTGTTGTTTCGACGCAGTTTACTTTTGTCAGGATGTAAGCGGTTATCCCATTGCTCCGAAACATTATATCATCACTTTTAAATTGTATTTTATGTGCTTGTCAAGTGGATTTTACGCGTGGAAATATAATGGATTCATATTGAGAATTACAACATTACAAAAGGGCTTTTTGAAGAGTATTTCGATGTACACCGTGTGATACTCTCTTATAATTAATTGTGTTTCCGTGCTATTGCACAGTATAACCAGAAGTATCATTTAAGTTAAAATCACATTCACTGTAGGCAAATCTCAAATTTCATACATTTTTCATTTCTATTATCTACTAAATTATAGATATGCTAATAGGTCAGCCTGTCTTTAAAAGGTCTGCTGCTTCAGAGAACTCAATTATTTTTTTTTTAATTCAACAACCGCTCTTGACGAAGGTCTTATTAGACACGGTGGGTGATATCATCGTAAGTGCTTTGATTCGAAGATCGTGCAGAAATATCACGATTTTTTTCTTAATATTAATATCAGGTGCATATGATCTAATATTTATATTGTAAATCTTATGATAAGGCAGTACAAATTCTCATTTGTCTTGTCTAATGTGCACGTTTGAATTCTATAAATAAAATCATTTACTTTTAGAAATAATTCCAAAGCAAAAAGGGCTTTTTTGGCTTATTTAGGTACTCAAATAAGCATAGGGTACACACATACACATTGTCATCGTTGTTATCCGGAAACATTAAAATAAGCGGCTGTGGTAGTTAGGCTACGCTACGCCATTTATAAAAAAAGAAACGTTTGTATAATATTCACACTTAGTCTCTAAAACGCAATTGAGCTAAATGGCTAAACTAGAAAGTGAATCTGTAATGGATATCTGTAATCGATGCTGGGGAAACGTGGGGCTGATCGACGTTCAAATAAACCGCGCTTTCACGTACGCGTTGGTATATCGCTAAAAGATTCCCTTTCATCGTATTTGAAGTGAAGTTATCTAAAAACATATGGTCAGCTCTTATTGATGCTATATAAGTGAAACGAGGTCTCTCCAAGGATTTGTTTGCTCTTATGTTTCTTGCACGTAGCACTTGAAATAATTATATGTTTGACGAATTTGCCTTTTACTGTTAAAATAAAAAATATGCGACTATGAAAGTATGAAATTTTACAATGAATTAATTGTTCGTCGGCGTTACGGTGGTATCAGGGAGCGTTATGATTTGTCGGAAAAAAACTAAGAAACGCGTGTTATGCGTTTCAGTATTTACCATACATTATAATATTAGATTATTCGCTACTTTGTAATATATGACGTACGCTCTGCCACAGAATATGTAGCCATACTAACCGTTATGCACGAGTGGGAGGCCATATTTCACAATGATGAGCGCGTTTTACTGCACTGTCACCCACAAAATGTAGCCGGGTTGTTGTAATGACATAAACAAGTGCAAACAATAAGAAAACGCGCTAGACTCCTGAATTAAGCAAGCGGAGGTGGGTTCGCAGTGTGAATAGAATTTACGGCTGTGACTTAAGAATTTATACGTGGCGTTTAATATTTTACGCTGAGAGCGTCTGGTGCAGGCTTACGCTATCCGAGCGGTATTTATCGTTTATTTTAATATTATGAACATAATTCAATGGAGTTTTCATGTAATTGATCAGGCAGATTGTTATTAATTCAAGACTGCAATGGATTCGAAATACTCGCAGGAACACCTAGTGAATAAATTATGTTTTAAGAGTTTAAAAATAATATTATTCTGACTTAAATGTAGTTATTTCTATACTTCGGCTTTAGTTATAGTATCTATTATAGGGACGCTATATAATAATGTTTCGTATTGGTTGTGATGGTTCTTAATCATCTCAATAGATGGCGTGGGGTGCCCCTTAGGCACATGAAACCGAAAGAGTAGAAGAAATTCGATTACTATGGCAGGATCACGGGGGGCCGAGAGGCTAGGCGTTGCTACGGTTAGGCAAAAAACGCAGGTTCGAATCCTGCCTCGTGATCAAATTTTTTCTATTATTTAAAAATTTCTCATTTATAAAGCATTTCAATGCTATAAAACTAGAAACAAAAGTTGTCAGATTTCGAAAGCTCGTCGACTAATACTTAACCAAAGTCTTAAAGTATAGCATCATCTCATTGTTATGGATGAAGCCTATTTATGCGAGATTTTAGTATTAATCGGTTAATTCATTCGAGATTTGAATACGTAATTATGCCGACTTTGGATTTGTGGTTGTAGTTAATTAGGCATTAACCGCATCACTGTGGCTCGTGGGATTAAAAGAAATTATAACTTCAAAATCGAAACGTTACGTTGACGTTGGGAAGAACTCCACAAGTATTGTTTTTTTTTTTTAATTTGGAAATAAGTAAATAAAAATAATATGCTGATAGACGATTGAAATGAAACGAAAGATGTCATGACAGGATATCAGAGATGAGCAGAAACTAGCCTATAATATAGGTAGGAAATAAGTAAATGTTTTATTCGTTATTTATATCACAAGAGCTCTATATCGCAGAGGCTTAACTCGCATTCAAATTTTAAATCTAAACCATCCTCGAATCCTGAAAGCACACGAAAAAACAAATAATTAATACCTGTTCAGGCCTTAAGAAATGTATGTACAACGAAAATTAGATCGGTATATAAAAATAATTGTGTGTTCTGGGTACAATAAAGGTGACGTTATAACGAGTAAAAGCGATTCGTTGCAGTTAAGTTGCGGTCTCATTAAGCGGTCCGATCCCCTCACGTCATTGCTCTGTAGATTTTCCTTTATTTCTTACGTACGTATCGTTAGCGATTACTCAAACGGATTTCATGTATAGTAAAATATTCTGCTAAATCGATGATAAACGTGTGTACTGAAATGTAATTTTTATGATTGTTTGATTGTTACTTTTACGAAAGCTGTATATAATGGTGATGTTCATATTTGTATTTAGGAGTCTCTGTTAAAACTCTGGTAAAAGACACTGAATTTTGTTAAGCTTTAACCTGCAGCGACCCGCGGAAAACCTGAAAGAAATCTGAAATATGTATAAAGATTCACAAATAGCACCACCAACCTATTCTCAGTTTGAGCAGTGAATAATTTATAAGATTCGAACGTAAAAATCGATGAGAAAAACTACTGTGAGTTTCATTGCATCAGATAACTATGAATAAGTTTCCATACATCGTCGCGAGTTCTTTGGCGGGAAATCGTAAGAATCATGCTCGCTTTGCAATCGTATGAATTATGGAGGCGAGATTTGCACCGCGCAAACTTTGGAATCTATAAGTTTCTATGTAATTTTGAATATTATTCATATCGTAAGAAAAGCTGATATTATTTTTATTTCGTGGAACTTGCTGTTCCCGAAATGCATAGAGACTTGGGGTGTTTTTATGTAAGTAAACAAAATGTTGTCATAAGTATAGTAGATACATACGATTTTAGTCTACACCAATATGCTTACGTATATTTGTATATTCTCCTAAAAAAATCTACTCTTTTAAGTATTTCTGTATATATTAATACTTATACGTGAGTAAATAAAATCATAGATATTAGGTACTTACAATTTCCGTGTGGGTATATAATTCATGCATATTCTGCTACAACACTCATCAACAGTTTCTTCCATCTTTCCTCTCGGTATTTTCTTCGAAACTAATATATTTTTGCGTTAAGAGTTTTGGTCTAATTAATTATTTACAAAGAAATAACAAAGTTTATATTGTAAAGCGCTCAAAGGATATTATGCGCTTACCAAACCGCTGCCAACTACGAATTTTCCACACGAAAACATTTTCATACCCCTACCAAGCCGTTTAATATTGAACAAGCATTTGAGTATCTTATATCTTATTAAGCTCATACTTCAATGTCTGTTTAAATCCTATTGTGATTATATTTGTGAAATTTAAATACAATAGCTTATTTGCCAATTGAAGGTTAGGATGGATTATTATCAGAATAGTATCCATTTAGTTCTGCTATTGCTTTCGCAGATAGGTAAATCTGTAGACATAGTAAGTCAAACATTTTGTATTATTATTTTAAGGACTAGCTTCTCGAACTTGTTTCGTATGTGATGTTGATCTTAAAAATTTACAAGTAAATAAACGGATAGAATGTTCCATATATAATGCTAATTTTGTGTATTTTTTCTTTTGTTGTATTCGTTATTTGAAATCGATCCATACGTTGCGTGATAGAACTTCTAAACACGTAAACAAACTTTACATTTATAACATTTGTTGCACGGTTAACCTATGTGATACGCATTTCGCATCGGTTATAAGGATTTATAACGTACTAGCCGACCCCGGCTTCGCTCGTGGTACATATATAGCATTTGACACGCAATCCAACGGTGAAAGAATTTTTGAATACCATCCAATAGATCCTCAAATTAACCTTTGCAATGTCACTAACTCGCAGGTTCACACGATTGACCCCTTTATCATATACTAGCTTTGAGCCACGACTTCTCACGCGTTAAATTCGAAGTAGTTTAATAGATGTTATAATACATATAAACCTTCCTTTTTGCATCACTTTATCTATTAAAAAAAAACCATCAGAATCCGCTGCGTAGCTTTAAAGATTTAAGCATACATAGGGACAGAAAAGTGACTTTGTTTTAAACTACTTAGTCTGGCCATAAATACTGTTACACTTAATTATAAAAAAATATTACATTTGAATTTCGAATCTGTC